>NC_140071.1:62680540-62851815 GCF_964194135.1 Talpa europaea | reverse complement strand
CATGTTTTTTTTTTTTTCCTACAGTACTCAGCACCACCTAGTGTGCTATTTGTATATGTGTATATCTCTCTCTCCCTACTTATTTCCTAATATTCTGCTCATAACAAAAAGTAAGTTCCATAAAGGCAGGGAAGTTACTTATCAATACTGTATCCCAAGCCATTAAAATAGTGTCTCATATGAGGTAGGATTCAATGTATATTTGTGGAACATATGAGTGAATATATCTATAATAAATGTTTAATCCCAACTTCCAATATTAACCTGCATCAATAAGATAATATGAGTAGTAAACATGTAGTGCCACCCCCTGATCTGAAGGCTGTTTATTAAATTGTATGATTCTCATATGACCTTATAAAATAGATATTGTTACAGCAGCGCTACAGATGGGATACTGAGGCAGAAAGGTTGAATAAGTTGCCCAAGATCAAGCAGGTGTTAAGTGATAGTGCAGGAATTCAAACCTGGACAATTTAGCTCTAAGTCCATGCTCAGCCACTACACTGCCTCTAGCAGCTCTAGGTCATTGTTTGTTGTTGTTGTTTTTAACTTCTCTGTAGCATTCCATTTTGAATATTCTCAAATTCATTAATCCATTCTGCTGTAAGGCTTTCAGTTAATTTCAGAGTTCTTGTTATTACAAACAATGCTGCAATAAATGTTTGTATACTGTTCTACTACACATTTACAAGAGTATCCAGGGTATTTATCTGAATGTAGAATTGCTAGTTTGTTGTATATAAACATCTTAACCTCTTCTAGATATTACTAAGTTGCACTCCAAAGTATTCTGCCAATTTATACTACTTCTGGCTGTACATGAAATGTTCTGTTATTCCACATCTTCACCAAGTTAGGATTTTCAGACTTTAATGTGCCATTTTGATGGATATGAAATAGTGTGTCATTGTAGTTGTCATGTTCATTTTCCTGCTGATAGTGCATCTTTTCCAAATGTGCATTTGACAACCAATTTTCTTTTTCTGTGAATTTTACATGTTTATACTCTTGACCTGTTGTTGTTTTGTTTATCCCCTTTTTCTTAATGATTTTAGGAGGTTTTTTTAATATATGTTGTATGCCAATATTTTGTGATGATCTTGCTAATATTTTATGTCTGTGACCTGTCTTTCCACTCTATCTTTAATGAACATAAGTTGTTAATTTTAATATAGGAAATTTGTCAGTCCATTTTGAATAGAAAGCTATATTTACATACAAAATTATTTCTAAACTTTCAGATAAACTTAAAAACTAACTTTTTTTATAACTCTCATTCTGTCAAATAAATATAGAGTACAAAATAAATTAATTAAATAAATAAATAAATTAAAAAAGTATAGAGTACATTTACAAGTGTCACTTTGTTTTATCATAGCTGAATCAACAATCATCGAGAGGAAAATAATCATTTAGAAAGAAAAATAATGAGTTTTAGCTTATGTGTTTTAAAACTTTTGGTATATGGTTTTTAACATTTTAAAAATGTTATCTTCATTACTGTAATTGACAACATTAGAAGGAAGGAAAGAGTATCACGATTTTAGTGAGGAAGAGACTAGCTGTTTATAACTATTAAGTGATAATAAAGTGTTTCTATAGTGTTTAGCCAGTAGTAGGTGCTGGATAGTTGTAGATACTATAACTTGGACCTTTAAGAAATGAAAAGTTTTTTGGTATTTTGATTCTGCCTGTGGTTTTATACTTTAAAAAATGTTTTCTTGAATTCCAATCTAGTGTCTGGCTCCTACTTTCTGATCCTTTGAATTAGGTTTCTGTCCAAAGAGATTTCCAAATGTTTGAACCATTCAGAGCACAAAATGTCCAGGGCATGTTCATCAACTACTTGTTCTTTTGTTCCATTTGATTAGGGGAGACAATAGAAGATGCTGTCCGGAGAGAAGTAGAAGAGGAAAGTGGAGTCAAAGTTGGCCATGTTCAGTATGTCTCTTGTCAACCATGGCCAATGCCCTTCTCCTTAATGATTGGTTGCTTAGCTGTGGCAGTGTCTACAGAAATTAAAGTTGACAAGAATGAAATAGAGGACGCCCGCTGGTTCACCAGAGAACAGGTAAAGTTCAATTTAATTTCCTTCTTCTATTGATTGTTTTCTGGCTGTATTGGTTTGAGCATGCAGCAAGGATACATGTTTTCAGCAAGTTGAATGAATGGGTATGGCCTCTCATCATGCATGGATTGCAATGGAATTGATATGTACCATGTTAACTGAGATGCCATTTTCTAATTTCAAATGCCATTCCTTTAGATATACATGTTAGTGGGCCCCATAGATAAATACTGATTCACAGATAAGAAACAAGTTTGTTATTTTTAGATATTAAATAGTATTTTAGTTTTAGCATTAAAACAAATAGCTTCCCAAAAATACAGGGAAAAAAAAAAACTGAAAATTTTTGAAAGTTCTTGTTCAGTTTTTAAATGTCCTTACATACAAGAATAACAAAATTCACAAGAACTTTTTAAAATAGCATCTCTGAGTAAAATATTGAAAGATAAATTACTTGTGTGTGTTTTGCATGACATGGAGTATTTGTGTAGAAACAAATGGATACATCACAGTAGTGAAGACCTGAAATCCTTTTTGACTTTACATTAAAAAAATATATTTTATGCACAAGAAATTAGATTTTTTTCAGAATATTACAAAATGGAACCTGTTCCAAATGTTGAGTTCACTCTGAAAATAAGTGTGGAGCATATAATTTGTTTTTTCATGACTTTATTTTCATAAGGGGATATGCCTTTCTGAAATAATTGTTAAATTGAATCACTAACCCATTGAAACAGCCAAAACTTTCTATACTAAATTTTGTGTATTCTACTGTTGTTTTCACTATAAAATCATCACGTTTTAGTTGAATTGTATAAGTATAGAAACAGTCTTCAGGTATGCCAGTGTTGAAATTCTAATAAATTTTATTTATGATATGTTTTAGGTTATGGATGTTCTGATCAAAGGGAAGCAGCAGGCATTCTTTGTGCCACCAAGCCGAACTATTGCACATCAATTAATCAAACACTGGATTGGAATGAGCCCCAATCTCTAAATGAAATAACTGGACTCTTGAGTATTAAGTGGTATTTCTAATACCACTTATTTCTCAAGTGAAATTAGAATGTTTAGTGCTCGTTAGCATGTCTCAACACAAAATATCATATTGGATCTTTGAAATACTTTCAAAGTATACATCTTAACCATAGAATTCATATTTTTATTGATTATAGCATTGCTTCAAATTTTATTAAATCTGAGTAAGCCTTCTCTGAACATTTGTTTTGGTTGTGCTCCACAATTTTAACTCACAAAGCCGTATTTCTAATAAGAGCATCATATGGTAAAGACATATATTTTTAAAGTGTCAGCATTACTAAATTCCAGCATCTCTTGTAAGCATTAGACCAGTCACTCAAGTTCTTTTTTGAGAAATGAGATAAAATAATTTTAATGGGTTTTGAGCTAAATTTTCAGTCCTTTTGTTGCCATAGATATCCCTTTAGTTGTCAGTAATTCCTTTTGGTCTTCCATTTGTAATGCACTTTTTTCTTCTGTTTCCATTGGTCTAGCAGTGATGCTGTAATCGTGTTGCTACTAGTCCATTTTAATCAGTGTTAGAATTTTCTGTCTTAACGACTTTATTGGTGATCAGAATATCATTCCCTTATGGAACAGAGCTTAAATGAAAGCACACCATTATGTCCGGGACCTCTGCCTAAAACTCAAATATAACATCTTATTTCAACAAATTCTAAGACGCCTTTAAAAAATAAGCTTATCATTGAAAATTAGAAGATTCTAGACAAAATGAAGTATAGTAGCTCACAATTTTGTAATAAGATCATTTTTAAGGCTGGTTAAAAATTATTTTAAAAGGTAGTCTCTAAATGTATAAATTTATTTGATTTAGCGTGTTAGGACTGGAAGAGGCCATAAGGTTAATATTTGTAGTTCAGTGCCCTTCTTTTATAGATAAGAAAGGGAAATCCGAAAAGGTAAATTTCATTAAAGGTGAATCAGTTAATGAACTAATTGGCAAAAGTTACATAATTATAGTTTACAATTTAATAGAGTTAATTATAATTACAATTAAAAACTTAATTACTGTGTGAAATATTTTCCCTCTAAAAGGAAGCAGAAGATATTACTAAAAGTATATGTATACTATAACAATGAATTAAAAGAAGTGATAAATTATCAAATATTGTTAAATATTAAGTTCAGACACTAAAATTTATTTAACTTAAATAAGATAATTTTCTTAGATAAAACTGTATTTTACTAAAGATTTTCTTATTCATGAATGATTTCTTGTGAATGAATGATTTCTTGTGAATGAAAGCTTATTACTACCAGCCAGGACTTTAGACAAAGTTAAGACTTACACAGGACATTTGGGTACATAATAAAATTTGAGCTTCTTGAGTATATATAAAATGCTGTGCCTTGATTATATGAAGTATAATAATTTCAGGTTCAGTTTTACTTCAAATGTATTTTTAATGCTTAACAGATTCAAGGATTGTATCATAAAATTTCAGTTTTTCATAAAGTTGGGATATTAAAGTACAATATAAAGTATCAACAAAATTAATTTATATTTAGTTTTGGTTAGTTAATCCTGTACTCAGGGAAAATCAATATCCAAGTAAATTATTGTTTTTGTTAGTCTTAAATTGCTAGCCTCTGAGAGGTGAAAAGCTACATGTAAATAGATGGAGTAGCCAATTCAAGAAATGATAGTTTCCAGTGCCATGAAGATATTCTAATGAAAATGAATATAACAATATATTAAAATCTTTATTTTCTGTTTTGTATGTTATGTATTTCTTAATGCTTTGATAAATTTCTTTTGAAATATGGGGAAAGCCAAATTTCATTCCCTATTTAGAATTAACGATGCATAAGTAAAAAGTATAAAAAACCTTTTTAAAAGTTGCCATATTTGGGGCCTCTCTGATGGTGCAGCAGGTTGAGCGCAGCGCTGCGAAGCTGTCCACAGCCTCTGCAGCTCCGGTTTGATTCCCAACTGGTGAGGGAGATTCCTACATGGCAGGGCAGACCTCTCCTGTCTCACCCGCTGCTTCCCTCAGCAGTGTATTTCAGTCTGCCTGTTCTGCTCCCTGCTCCATCTCTGGTGAATTCTCTCACCCTCCCGCACCTCTGGCCTGTACCCCAGTGCTTGTGTAAATAAATCTTAAAAAAAAATGAATAAATAAAAGTTGCCATATTTGGGAGGCTTAAATTTACATTTAAATATGTAAAATGTTATTGTTTGGAATCATATGTGTATATGTATATACACACATGCAGACTTACAAACACATACATATGGTCATTATATCTTCAGGTTTATAGTTACATGTCTCATCTAATGTCTTTTTATTACTTGTCTGATTTTATCAATCTTTGCTTCTTGAATTTTCACTTGTTTATTGTTCATGGAAAGACTAGAAGAATTAGAAGCTCACATATTTCACTTAGTTGGTAAAGTGATTAAGTAATTCTTTCAAAAGCCAACTTAAGGTTTTGTATGAAAATAGAAGAGAATAGAACAACAGGGTGAGACCATGATATGGAAGGACAAAGTATTAATTTGCTAATGAGCCAAATAAGGTCAATTAAATCTTACATAACAGTGAATAGCAGGTCCTCAAACTGTGTTGCTAATGTGACTACACTAAAATATTAGGTGAAAATTCATTAATTATTTAGCATAAGAATTGCACAATGCAAATTTTATTAGAGATAAGAACCAATTACTAGTTTTTGTATGTGTCACATGGGAGTAGTGGTTGCTGAGTGAAATTCATGTGAAATTTTAAGCTGCTCTTAAAAAGGGTAGTTTTCTTTAATTGGAAAATATCTTGGGCAGAGTAATCCAAAGTGCAAAATTAAGAGTATCTGTTTGCAAATGTCAGAGATCTAGGTCTCAGTGCAAACCAGAAGCACTTGCAAAGGAATTAAGAATGAAGTGCAGATAAATTACAGATAAATTGGATTTCAGTGCAGATAGGTAAGGGTGTTCCATAAGAGGCCAAAAGTGTGGAAGTGTTGACACCAAGGGACAGATGAGCATCAGAGACAGGTGGTGTAATTTGAGGAGACAAGTTAATGTTGCTGAGAGTCTGTATATTCAAAGTGAGCGTCACTGGTCAAGGAGAATTGATGAAAGAGAGGTCACTTGCGAAAATAAACTCGTGAAAATGATGTGGTTGTCATTGTTTATTGTTTTATGCTACACTCAGCCCTTTGTCTTACCAAGACACTCAAGGTAGAAATTCAAAAGAGCTTCTGAAAAAGGGAATGCAGTTTATTATCAAATACAATAGATTTTCAAATAATTCAATTTATTTGACCAAAGTAGAAATGTCAAAAGGAAAGTCATTCTAGTAATAAAAATGTCATGAGAAAAAAAATGGCTAATCAGAATTCTTTTTATTGTGTGGGAAAATTTTTGTAACTATAAAATGAACATTTGAACATGTTATTTGGGCCAACAGACAAATTCCTCTTTCTGTTGTCATTGAAAGATATCCACGTATAAATATGCTCATCATTGGAAATAGCACTTTTAACTCTATTCCTTCAACAATTCTGTATTTCTCATTACTAAGCAGATGACACCATAGCATTGGACAATGGATCTCCTTTTCACAATTCCTGTTAGAATGTTGCTTTACAGAATAATGGAACTGCTATGAAATTTTAAAACCAGATTTTAAATTTACAAAGAAGCCTTTCTGCTATTTTTCTAACTAGAAGTTTGATAAGAGACAACCTGCAGCATAAAGCATGAAAATATGTCCTCGTTTTCCATTCCTGAATGCATGGGAATACAGCAAACTAACTTCTTGTCTCACCCCTAATGGGTTCAGAACATTCTTCTAACCACTTTTGAAGTAGTTTCATTTTTAGTAATGTGGAAGTTCTATCCAGAAGTAGAAATTGAAAATGGTACTCATATCTCTTTTAGAATGGAGTAAAGTGTACAAGTGATCTAGTCTGAAGTTTATTTGTGTTTACTTTTTATCCTGATCATTTTATTCTGTGCTGAAATTGTAGTCTATTGGAACAGTGTGATATTTTGATCACCTCAGTAGAGCCCCTTATAAATATTTATTACTGCTTTCAGATAGCAGCGAACTGAAGTCATCTCTATCAGTGGGGATAAAAACGATTTAAATGCCATTTACCCGGCAGCTTTACTGATAAGAATGATTTTGCTTTTTTGCTGGATTTACTTATGTTTATGAAACAAGTTTGAATACTCGTGTATTCAAAGTATTGGAAGGTTTGGAACTGTAAAAAAAAGATGCCCTAATGATGTATGCAAATTCAAACCTCAAGGAACTAATTGGTCCCGACCATCGCCCACATCAGGGAGAAAGTGCATGAGCAGGTAGCCAGGAGAAACTCTGTGGGCCTCTGGGAAACATTGTCCATGGCAAGAGAAAATATACACAAATCTGTGTACACCTCAGAGTTTTCAAGGTGATAGTGCTATCTATGATTTTTCAGAAAACACAGTTTTTTATAAATTACTAGATTTCTTAAACCAATATTTTCTTTAGTTTTCAGCTATTTCATATATCCTCATGAATAGTAAGCATTTATAGTGTTACGTATTTGTCACATAAATTGCTTCCTTTTGTTTTACACCATAAATAGACTATATGCATTCTCCTTGTTCACTATGTGTAACATCAGTACTAATATATTGATTAAGCTTTATTCAAAGTCAGATTTCTGGACTATGTAAAAGTTATTTTTTGTCCTTTTCAATAAATCTAAGACCTATGGATCCCTATATACAAAAAGTCCTAAGAAAACATAACTCTATGATTAGCTAATTCTCGTAATATAATACACAAGACTATATATAAAATGTTGATAATTATTATTTCAATTTATCCTTAATACCATTTTACAGTTGGGTAAGAAGGGTTAACTTTCTCAAAATTACATTGTTAATAAACAGGAGGGCTAATGCTTAAACCCAAATATTCTCCAAATCCTTTCATTTTTCCATTTCCAGAACTAGCTCTAAAAGTTTCTTAATAATGCTGTGTTGGCAAAAGTACTTCCAGTCTCAATTTTTTCTTTTAATTCCTTACATTTACGTCATTTTTCAGATTGGGTCTTCTACTCTTGTTACTCTATATATTTCTGCAGATCCTCACTGCTTAAATTTTGGTTTATTAGATGCACCCACTTGGACTCTCCAAGCTTCACAAACCTACATGTGTAAAGTTGCTTTCCCCCAAACAAGTTCCTGACTGTATATCCCTATTTCAATTAGCTTATAATTGCCCAACATCAAACTATGACTATGGTTATCTCCATCAGCTTTATTCCTTGCCAGAGTCAGTCTTTAAATCCTATACCTTTTACTTCTTTATTTATTAATATGTTAATATTTCTTGAATTTCAGTTTATCACTCTCTCTATCTCCAATACTGTTAGCAGGCAGGGTGAGGGGCACCCCAGGATCCCCAAACCTGCGGCTCAAAATGGCTTCTGCCATTCACTGCATACAGACAAAACACACTATAGTGCATAAGGCTTTCAACAAAAGAACTTTAATACAATTAGTGTGCAATATAGAAGAGAGGAGAGGAGGGGAAAGGAGGGGACATAAGGGGAGGAGAGAGGTAGGGGAAAAGGGAAAAGGAGAAAAAGAACAGTTAAAATACTTTCCAATTAAACACCCAAAGTTACCCATCCCCTCATGGGTAAATGCCCAGCCTAACAGGGTTGGCCCAAAGAAGGATTGTTTAGGCCCCAAAACTTGCTGCAAATCTAAGTCTAAGGCATCTTCTGGTGGGGACCCATACAAAAGGGGCAGAAGAGGCCAGCCAAGACTAGAAGGAAAAGAGCAAAATCAAGTTAAAAGTGGCCATTGTCAGCCTCCCCTCAGGTCTCTCACCGACATGTCTGTCTCTTTCAAGGGTCTCCTTCCCCTATCTCCTTGGTAATAGTACAAGGCCTTGAAGCAAGCACAGCTTCTTCACATGTCTCTGATCCACGTACCTCCTCCATGTCTTCTTTTAGCCTCCCCTGTCTACTAGTTTCTCCCTGCTCTGCTCCATCTTCACTTGGTTAGGGTAGGGAACCTGAAACCTCCCTTTCTATGGCTACCATACTGTTAAAACACCACCATCATGCTTCATGCTACTCCCCTGGTTTCTACATCAGCTTCCTAGATCACTCTCCCTACTTCTAGTTTTACTCCCAATCCATTCTTCATACGTAGTCAAGGGGATTTTTTTTTTTTTCAGGAGCCGCAGTGTATCTAATCTTTTCTTAAAGTCCTTCAAAAAGACTCCCCAATTTCCTTAGCATAGCAATTTGCTTCTTCAGATTCAATTCTCATCACTTCCCTTTCTTCCAATAACTTTAGAAACCATATTTAAATAAAGCTGACATTTATTTATGCTCTTTTTAAAAGAACATAAAAAGCATTTATAGTCTTACAAAAAGTCATAGACTTAAACTTTTATTTATTTCAATAACATTCATTAAGGATCACCTGAATAATTGTGACCAATATTATATACTAACTGTTTAAATAGAAATATCTTTTATTTATTTTTAACTGTGTATATTTTTTACATCATTTTTCATGTTTGCACAATGTGTACATTTTCATCTTGGTTATAGTCCCCATACAATTCTCACCCTCCCCCTTGTTTTGATACTTTTAAACTATGTTTTCATTGAAATATTCATAGCATGTCAAAAATTCTCTACCAGGGTCTGTATTATGTCACTAGTGTTACCAAGGTCAACATAGGGTGAGGAAATAGGGCGGAAATTTAAATCTTTTTAATCAAAGTCTGTAGCCTCCACCATACTACACACACCAGACTGATTCTGAAACTCCTGTGTCTGCCACACAAAGATAAATGATTTACCTGATAATGAACCTCCCCTATGTAATAAGCCAAACTAAACCTTTGTTTCCTTTTTTGTTTGAGTTTCTTCCTCTCTCTCTGCACATGAACATCACAGCTGAGTTTCATTTGTGCCCCACTCAAGCACCTAAGCCACAAAAGCACTGGAGCAGCAGTGTATCTAATGGTAGCACAGGTAGCAATGATAGTTTATCATTGTTCACTAAAAGTATATTTGAAAATAAATAGGCGGTTAGGAATGGTAAAGATATAGACTGATTAAAGGATGGTAGATCATTGCTGACACTGCATAAGATTAAATATGCTAATCGGATTTGGGATTTAGACAGCCCAGATAAATCCCAAGGAGAACTAGATTGAGGTACTCAATTCTTTACTTCATTTTCTTGCCTTTGAAAATACATATTTGTATTTTACCCATGTCTCCTTCAGTGCTGAGAAATTTATGAAGACTTTACCCAGGTGAGCTGATTATATGTTCTTTTTTCTTTTCCTTTTGCCATTTTGAATGACGTATTCTCTATTTTAATCCTTGCTGTCCTAATTTAGTTGCTTGACAAAAGATAATAGCAAAGGGAAAATTATTTGAATGTTCTATATGAAGACAATTTAACAGCATATTTCGTTCCAGTTACAAAAAATCCAACAGCTGTTTGTAACTTGCTCTGTTACCAAATAGAAAAGATGGATACATCCAAAAATAATTCTAAATAATCAGTGTGTTTAGACCTCTTTTATTTATGCTAAGAAAGACATCATGTGCACGTTTGAATGGCTACCATCCATATCCTAATTTGGTTATTTGAAATAAATTGTGCATTTGGAAAGCAAGGAAAATGCAATTGACAAGCTAAGCTTCTGAGCATAATTGAAATTCATTATGAATTCAAGGAAGGTCAGTTTCATTTCAAAGCTGTAGTACTTGTTTTGAATTCCTACATTCTGCTCTGTTTTCATTACAATATTAAATATACTCATCACCAAAATGATTTTCTCATCTGGTATAGTTAATAAAATTTTCTTTATTAACTTTATCTTTACTTTTATTTTTATAATTGCTTATATTTAATTTATATATATGTTAAAGAAAACATTGGTGTCTGATCTCAAGAAAAAGGACATTAAAGATTAAATTTTTTTCTGTAACAACTATTGCAATTAATCTGAAATTTAGACCAATGTCATTGGCAAAATATTCTGAGAAATATAATTTACTTAAATAATCCCACATCCTACTTTGCAAGGTCATGTATTTGTAATCTCACTGTCAGTTGATCTTTAAACCATAAATTTCAAAATGTTGATTGCTATAGAAATTTACAATCAAAAATTCTTCTAGCATTAAGAATTTAGTCACTCCTTCTTACCTTCTTTATTCTTACTAAGAATTTAAGTAATAGAGGGTTTTTCTAAATCTCCTTTTCTTCTTTCCAAATTTAAATATTAGTTATTTTATTCTGGTGTCAGATTACCATAATGTTGAATAAGTATCCTAAAATCCTGTATCCAGAAAGTAAACTGAAAAAATAATCTTCTTTTGTCTTTTTAAATATTCCCTCAGTTACTTGCAATTCACTTTTAAAAAATTACATTAAATCATTTAACTTCTCAATGAAATCTGTGCTAACCATGTGATGAAATTACAATTAGAATAGTTTCAGTATCTTCCCTTCAAAAGGAAAATCATACATTAGAAAATTTTCAAACAATTCTTTAAAATGATACACCAGAGATTTAACTGTGATCAAATTCATCAGCTGTGATGCCACTTTCCTAGGTTGATTCCCGATTGTTTTTACAAAAAACAGAATAAAACTTCTGAATATGATTTCACTTCTGAATATATACACCCATGACACAAAATCCACTGATACGCTAATCTTATCTCATGAGACTGCCAAGACCTCAGTGAATTTGAGAGATGGGATGGAATGTTAGTGTTGATTATCTGCCCAATATAAACCCAATCACAAGTGATTAAATTAACCTGGTGGATGAATTCTAAGCATAATTTCTCATTTCCTCATTTTTGGTCAGACTGCAATTTACACACTTTTATGAGAGTGGGCAGAAATACAGCACAGTCAGCAGCTTAAATAATGTAAAAGGAATGTCAGCAAAAATAACAAGCACAGAACATTTTACAATAAATGTCTGTTGCTTTCAAAAATATGCATTAGTTTGGATTAAACTACTGAAATTTATTTTAGTAAATAAAGAGAGCATAGAAAATGTTTTAAGTGGTAATTCTAAAATTATTGTGTTTCCCCTCTAAATCTCTGATGGAAGGCAACTTTTTCGGAGGTAACACAAGTAATTTCAAAGTAATTCAAGTTACCTTGAATTATGATTTCTAAGCAAGTCATGAAATTTAACGTTCCCCAGAGTACTTTAAATATTGTGAAAAATAAAAAAATCGTCCCTTAGTAAACAACTAATAATAGCATTTCCACCAAAACAGTTGGAGGAACATGTTTATTACTTTCTTCTGAATGACCTAAAAACGTAGAATGGACCTACAGTCATTTTTTAGGCTACCGTGAGCAAAGCACAGCTTTACTTACAGCATAAGAAGAAATATTTTATTTTTTTCCTTTTTTTAAAGATATTTATTTATTTATTTATTTATTTATTTATTTATTTATTTAGACAAGCACTGGGTACAGTCAGAGGTGTGGGAGGGTGAGAGAATTCACCAGAGCCAGAGCGGAGAGTAGAACAGGCAGAGTGACGAAGTACACTGCTAAGGGGAGCAGCGGGCGGCAGGAGAGGTCTGCGCACCTGGCGGCCGGGGATCGAACCGCCCCTGTAGAGGTTGCGGGCAGCTTCACAACCCGGCGCTCAACTGCTGTGCCACCGGGGAGGCCCAATATTTTATTTTATTTTAAATATTTACTTGAGAATTTATTTATTTTTTTAGGATTTATTTATTTTATTTATCCAAGCACTGGGTACAGTCATAAGTGCGGGAGGGTGAGAGAATTCACCAGAGCCAGATCAGGGAACAGAACAGACAGACTGACGAAACACACTGCTGAGGGGAGCAGCGGGCGCAGCAGTAGAGGTCTGCGGGCCATGTGGGACCCTCGCCGGGGGTTGAACTGGCGCTGCAGAGGCTGCGGGTAGCTTTGCAGCCCAGCGCTCAACCAGTGTGCCACGGGGAGGCCCTACTTGAGAATTTATTTTAAACATTTACTTGAGAATTTTCTCATTCTTTCGAACTGGACATTGTAGTAATATATTAGTTTTCCTTGTTCTCACCAATAGGAATGAAGATATTCCACAGATTCTTCTTTAAGCACTCAAAAAGTCTCTGGTATTGTACCAGTTGAATTGAAATCTGCCCTTGGAGAAAAAGACACAACCTTAAGGAAGAATCACAAGGATTTCATGTTTGGGGAAAATTAGACACAGAGGTTTCTATATGAAGATGGAGACACACACACAGTATATTCAAATACAATTTCAAACTGAGATTTAAGGTTTAATGTTTCAAAATTAAGAGGATGTCTTTTAGACCCAACAAGAGTGGGTAATTCAGCAATTAATTCTTCAGAGAAACAGCTCTTCTGTGACATAGTTATTGAAGTAGTATAGGTCCACTTCAATAAGTGAAAAAAGGGGGTATTCTCCTTTAGAAAACTTAAAGGCATTCTTCATCTAATTAATAGGAAAAAAACCTTGAACAGAAAAAAAAAAAATGCAGTCCCTGAGTTCCATTCAATTAGCTATTTGTACCTATTCTTTTGCTACCTTTTAAAAAGTATCTAATGACATATTTAAGTGCATATATGTCCTTTATTATTCATTTCTTCATCTTAATGAAATATGCCTTTTTATAAACTTTTTATTATGTGAAATATACTTGTTGAAATGAATTCTTCACCTCTTGTCTTGTTGCCTACATAATTAGCCAAAGAGGGGTAATGTGAAGTTTCACATGGCACTGAGAGAATGGAAATGCTCTCTCAAGACAGGTCCTGAAAGCCTCAGTGGTGGTCAAGGTCAGAGTAAGGGAAAACTGTAATTACCGATTTCTCAGGCCCAATAATTAGAAAAAAATTAGAACAGCTAGGGTTCTAATTGTAGTTGAATAGGGCAGTTCCTCTTCATAGAGTGATATATAATTCATGCATCATTTTGCACATGGGATTAGCTAAATTCACACTCTGATAGTCAGTCTAAAACCAAAAGAAGTGAAGCAAAGCAAAATATACTTCAGGGATTATGAGTCTGATAATGTCATGACAATACATGAAGTATGAATGGTCTTTTTAAGACAGAGACACCACTGCTGTTGTGAAAAATGGTATTGGGTGGGGCAAGATGAAGATATTTTTATTTCATTTGTTGTTGAAACCCAAGATTTCACATATATTATTGTCTAATATGAAAAGGAAACTAAAGTCAAACCTCTAATGAATCAAAAACTATTAAATAACACCACAGACACTTCCTGGTCATAGTAAAATTCATGAAGATAATACACAAATGACTGAGTTGGAAAACAATATTATAAGCTGTATATATTCATCCAACCAATACATGTGTATTAACTACTGTATTCTTCTATACATATGGAATAAAAACACACCAAAATACATGACAGACAAGATCTTCATCTTTGTTGTGCCTTCTACTTTTGACTCACTTTTGTAATGATGCCTCAGAAGACTGAGATAATAATCTATTGCTGTGTACACTGGGGTGTTTTTATCTACCCTTTCTGGGCCCAAAAGTAAATTTCCTCTAAAGCTCAGTTGGCGGTGAAGAATGGAGCATCCAGACAGCTGGTTCAATCCCAGGAAGAGAGTTTCAATAGAGACACTTCATAAAAGACCATATACTATAAATTTAGGTGTTCTAAGGAGATGAGCTAATGGATATACCATCCTAAATAAGATCAAAGTCTAGGTAACTCCTTCAACCTACCAAGCACCCTCTTTTTGAACACTTCCACTACACTGTAATCCCTCCATGTGCGCCTACAGATGAAGCTTCTACAGGGAAAATCACACCCAAAATACAGGAACCCTTGGCTCTTGGAAACCAAATGTGGCTGCTGATCTGACCTGCCAGAAATTTAATAAAAAATCATAGCACAAGGCGAAAGAAGGATATTGAGGAGTTAACACCTAAGTTTGATTTAGCACACAACTTGGGTAGATCTTTTACACTGGGCTGAGAAAAAAATCAAAAGCAATTTCTCAAGTTTTCTTTCTAGAAATTTGCTGATAGAGAAAGAGACTCTCTTCTTAAAACAGTGAAATAAAAACTGAAGATTTATGTGCACCAATTGGGGAGGAAGGAAATGAAGTGAAACTCATAGCAAGTTTCCTCAGGTTGCCTTAACCTAAAATCAAAGTTTTAAAATTTTTCTGAATAAGATTCCATTCTATATAGCTGATTTAATTAATCCAACAAGAGTTCTGAATTAGAATCACTTAGTGTTTGTATAAGGGGGTGATGGTACAGAAGGTGGTTGCTTACGTGAAAGCTATATTTTCAGCCCCACCTCTAAATCCAAATCTCTAAGGTAAGGCCCCAAATCTACATTTTTATTAAGTTTCTCAGTGATTATTCAGCACACTCAAATTTAAGAATCCTGTGTTAACTTGTAAACTCCTTGACACTTACATTGTATTTATATTTTACCATAAGCCTAGCTCAGAATCTTGAGCCTACAGCTCAGAGTGCCATATTTTCAATTTGTTGAAAATATCTATGATTGTCCCTCTTGTTTCTTTTAATTTTTTATTGAAATAACATTTATAATATGTAGGTTTCAGGTGTACATCATTGTATAGCAGCATCTATAACATTCACTACTAAAACCTTAAGTGTATCCTTCCATATGTAATTAACTTCTTTTACCCAATGTATTTTTTAAAAAGATTTATTTATTTACTTACTTACTTACTTATTTATTTATACAAGCACTGGGTACAGTCAGAAGTGTGGGAGGGTGAGAGAATTCACCATAGCCAGAGCGGAGAGCAGAACAAGCAGACTGATGAAGTACTGCTGAGAGGAGCAGTGGGAGGCAGGAAAAGTCTGCACGCCATGCCATGTGGGACCCTCGCCCAGCGGTGGGGATCGAACCAGCGCTGCAGAGGCTGTGGGCAGCTTCGCAACTTAGCGCTCAACCACTGTGCCACTGGGCAGGCCCTTACCCAATATATTGAGGCTGCCTTTTTCATTCCCTTCTGATCACCTCTAATTTGGACTTAGACTCTAAAAGTTTATTTTTATTTTATTTAGTACTAGGTTGTTTTAGTTCTTTATGTACCACAAAAATGCACTTGTCTTTCTCAATCTGACTTATTTCACTAAGCATATTATCCTGCAGTTCCATTCATTGTGTAGGACATGGCCGAATTGTAACTTTTTATAGCTGAGTATTATTCCACTGTGTATAAATGGCACATCTTTCTTGGCTAATCATCTGTCAATGTGCACTTAGATGCCCATCTTGGTTATTGTAAATAATACTGCAATGAACATGATATTCATATATCTCTTTGAATTTGTGTTTTCATATTCTTTGGACAAATATTTAAAAGTGGGATATGTGGATGATAAGGATATGTGGGTGATAATTTTATTTTTTTAAGAAATCTCCAAATTCTTTTCCATATGATTGTACTAATTCTTATTCCCTTCGACAATATGCAAGGGTATGTTTCTCTCCATGTGCTCTTAACATTTGTTTCTTATCTTTGGATTATTGTTCCTAGAGGTATTTGGTAGTATTTCCTGTTGTTTTGATTTGCATATTCCGTAATAATAAGAGATGATATACTTGTTGAAAATATGTATGTGTTCTTTGGGAACCCTCTATTTAGATCCTCTGCCCATTTTTTAGCTGGCTTGTTTTTTGGTTGTTGAGTTTTATGGTTATTTATATATTTTGGATAAACCCTTTGTTAAATGTATAATTTGCAAATATCTTCTTCCATTCATTAGGATAATAGAGCACCAAATTCTATCATCCTATGAAATTTACACTGTGATAAGTACACTGATTTTCCCAGTTATAATTTGACTCCCTTCACCTGAATCATTCTCTAAGAAAGTGAGAAAAGGAAAGAAATTTTCTGAAACATGTCAGGAAGAGTCTCTACATTTTAATACAGTAAGCAATAAAAGTATTTCAAAAAATTTTAAATAAGTACTCACTTTCCAAATCTTGCCATGGTTGGAAAGCTATGAAGCACTGCATTTTTGTGGGCAATTCACTGCATTTATCTCAATTTCCTCTGATAAGAATTGGGTAGATGATTTCACACCTATCTATCTTTATCCAAAGAGTAGACACTTTGGAGCTGCAAGAGATTTTCATTGTTAGTCCATCATTTCCTTCTTGTATTGATATTACCTAACACATCAAAACCTATAAAATACTGAGTTCAATTTTCTTCTGTTTTTCCAGTATAATTTTGACATCACCCAAATTTTTAAGCACTAATAGAAATTATACTGTAAACAATAATAAATTCCATGGTGTGCAGTGTTATTTTCTATTTGCCTTTTACTTGCTAAAAATTTTGATTTGACTTGTATAGGGTGGGTTTTTTATCTTTCCAAGGATTATCCTCATCTATTAAATCCTGATCATTATGGGTCTAATATGGTTATGGCATTACAAAAATAGCTTATGAGAAGCTTAGAAAATTACTTAAATACTGAAATTCTTTTACATATATTCATCTTTTACATATTTCTTCTTAAGAAATTAATATATTTATGTTCCAGTGGTCATCAAGAGTCTCTTTTGCAGATGGACATCTCCATATATTGTCCACTGTGAACTTGGGGAATGAAAAAGTTAGTTTAATTGGATATGTGATATAGATATTTCTATTTTTTAAATTTAACCTAATGAGATAGAAATAAATTTACTCTTCAGTGTTTTCAAAAGTGAAAGTGGAAATGAAGTATAGGTGTGGGAAACAACTTACATCTCTGAGACACCCTTAAATGATCTTAACTAAAGCTACTTAGTTTCAAGACACTAGCAAACTACTATTAAAGGCTACTACCTGATGCCTAAGATTATAAAATTTCATTTCTCTAGCCCCACAGAAATTGAATGCAAGTCTGAAATGATATGCAAGCATTATTAAGATGGCTATTTTCCATTCTAAGGACAAAAAAGAATATAGCTTAAATTTCACGCTAATCAAAATCAAGAATGACAGAAGACAAGTTTATACTTTAAACATGCTTGCAAAGGTAATTTTTGTAATTCCACATATTTTATTTTTAGTTTTTCTCATAATTTATTTCATATGTGTAAATTTCCTTTAAACATTTAGAGTATAGAGAATATATCCTTTCTGTTGAAATCAAACAAATAAATTCATAAGAAATACCTTATGATTTGTTTCATGTTCTACAGAATATGGGCATTACAACGAGTCCTACACAGCTTGCTATGCTGGAAGTGAAGAATTTAACCTTTTATTTCATGTTTAGTTTTCTTTTAGAATTTTAATAGCAATCATTATCTACCCTTTTATGAATCTTTTTCTTCTTATTTGGTAATAGAACTTTCCTCTGAGTATTCCAAGGAAAATGTTTCAGTTTAATAATATGATAGAGAGTTTTTAAGTAATTTGTCCAAAAAAAGTGGCACAAGTAAAATTTTCTAACAATACCTTTTAAAAAGTCTTTATTATCCAGCAGTTTTCTCAGAATAATGGTGTCACTGTGTGGTACTGCAGGAGAAAGATACTGTTATGTTTCCTGTTACATTTTCCCTCCTACTTCTGTGAATTATAGTAATAAGTCAAAGCCCAGTAAGAAAAAAAATCAATAAAACTGAATATAAAGGTATCAAATGTGATAGGATTCAACTGATATATAACAGCAATCATGGAAAATTTCCTGAGTTTTATTGCCAATTTTGCACAGAACAACTAAACATTTATGAAAGACATAAATCCAGGAAATCCATAGTAAAATGGGTTCCTTAATATATATCCAAAGGTCTGATGGTGATATATTTTACTTGTGGATAAAATTATATTTTTACATATGTGTAAAAAAAGATAAAATGTTTAGAACTTTATCAAAGTGCACTGAGTGAAAATTAGAGTTTTAAGCAGGAGGATGCATGATTTAACTTACATTTAAAAAAATAAGCCTGGCTGTTACATAAATAATCACAAGATTATTTACAAGTAAGAAAGTAAGAAGCAAGAAAAGCAGTTACAAAGGCATCCTAGTGGTCCATGAGTGTTAAAACAACACATACTTAGACCTGGGTGGTAGCAATGAAAAACAAAATAAATAGCCATATTAAAAATGAGATATTTAGAAATAGATTAGGGAAAATTTGTTGATGAATTTGAGTATGAACGTTAAACAGAAGAGTTAAGGATGACATCTAGGTGTTTAATCTGAGCTAACTGGATGGTGAAACTGTAGACTAAGATTGGAAAGAATTGGGGAAGGCAAAGTATGTCAAGAACTCATTCTGGCACATGATAAGTTTGAGATTCTAGTTAGATATCCAATTTATATGTCTATTTGGCAGTTGGTTATTTAAGCCTGGGTTTCTGGGGGCAAGTCAGAAGTTGAATAATGAATTTTGGGAACACCTGTGTAAATTATTTGAAAACCATGGAAATGATTGAATTTCCCTAGAACAGGCTTGAAAAAAACTAAAGGAATCCTGGAGATGCCAAAGATTTGAGAATAATGGAAGATCCAGCAATAGTGTCTAAAAGAAAAAGGCCAGGAGAGCAAGACAAGAAACAGGAGAATGTGGCACTGTGGAATCTAAAGGAGGAAAGAGATTGAGAAAGAATGGGGTGATCATTTGTGTCAAATTCTGCTGAATGTGTAAGATGAGGGCAGAGAAGTGACTGTTGACTTTGGCAATATGAATGTTATTGGTGACTGGAATATGAGAGTTCTCCTCAGAGTGGTAATGATAACAGACTGCTTATAGTGGGTTTGGGAAAGAATGTGTGGAATACGGCCTCCCCGGTGGTGCAGCGGTTGAGCGCTGGTTTATGAAGCTGCCCACAGCCTCTGCAGCGCTGGTCGGATCCCCGGCAGCTGGCGAGGGTCCCACATGGCGCTCAGACCTCTCCTGCCATGCCCGCTGCTCCCCTCAGCAGTGTATTTCGTCAGTCTGCCTGTTATGTTCCCTGCTCTGTCTCTGGTGAATTCTCTCACCCTCCCACACTTCTGACTGTACCCAGTGCTTGTATAAATAAATAAATAAAGCTTTAAAAAAAAGAATGTGTGGAATATGGAGTCAAAAAATATTGACAACTGAAAAGAGGCGGAGCAACATGGCGGCGAGGAGACGCTGCGAGTAAGATCTCCCATTAAAAAAAGTTAATAGGGAGGAAAAGCGGCAGGTCCCAGTGAGAACTGGGACACAGAAGATAAACGGACGACTCCAGCAAACTGCCCAAAGAAGAAAGTTGCCATAAAAGAGGACGAGAAGGGAGGGAAGCGCAGAACCCTGCTCCCCTCCCCCGCCCACAGAGGCGGCACTCTCCGACCGGCAGAGAGGAGGAAAATAACAAACCAAAACGCCCAACAAGAAAAACGGACGCAGCAAGTGGGACTGCGAGTGGAAAGGAACTATTTCAGCCACCACACCCCGTGAACGGGAGCTGAGGCGAACCCTGCAGGATCCGCCGCGGAGGTGAGCTCCAGGCGCCATTAAAGAGAGCCCCGCCCACCAGGAGGAGACCAGCACCAGCACACAGCCCCGGCCGCCCCGTAAGCTTGCGCGAAAGCGGCGCTCGGATTGCAGCTGCCCAGGTCCCCGCGCCTGCGACCTAGGCTTGCGGGGAGACAGCGGAGGCCCTCCCTGAGTGAGCAGGAACAAGGTGCCCAGGCAGGGGAGCGGGATTCAAAAGGCGCTATTCCCGCGCCACTGATCTGGGCTACAGCCCGCGTCCTGGAACTGAGGGCTTTGGAACTGAGACCCGGGCGGAGGCCCTCCCTGAGTGAGCAGGAACAAGGCGCCCAGGCAGGGGAGCGGGATTCAAAAGGCGCCATTCCCGCGCCACTGAATTGGGCTACAGCCCGCGTCCTGGAACTGAGGGCTTTGGAACTGAGACCCGGGGCACGAAATTAGGGGCGTGGGTTCCCCACGACGGTGGGGCACAAGGCAGACACAGCACCCCAAAGCCGTTGAGGTGTACCCTACCATCCCCGCTCTGCTCCCTGTCCCACGGGGTGGAAAATCAGCTCCCCAAGGGCTCTAGGAGAGATCTCTGGCGCCACCTAGTGACTTGACCGCAGCACAGGCTACTGAAGGAGCTAGTGGCCAGCTGGGGAGTTAGCCCACACCGGGCCCCTTCCGAACAAGTAGTCTGAGCCCACAGGGAGAGCGAGCACCCACAGCCGGGGCAGACCAGGCGCGCAGAAGAGTGTGCCTGAGACCAGAAGCGCAGGGAGTGTGTCCCACATCACCATTTTAGAACAGGGACATTTCTTCAGTAAAGACTACCTGCAGAAGGCTTCCTCAGGAGCCAGAGGTGAGCGGGGGAAGTTCGCCCACGCCAGACCCCCTCTGGCCTGCAGTCCAAGCCCAGAGGGGGAGCAGGAACCCACCGCCAGGGCAGACCAGGCGCACAGGGGAGTGTGTCCCCACATCGGCATTTTAGAACAGGGACCTTTCTCCAGTAAAGGCTGCTTGAAACTGACAGATGACTCCTGGAAGAACCAGAGGGGAACAGAGAAGCCCACCCAAGATGCCGGCCAGTCCCAACAACACAGTGTCCCAACGCATACGGCAAATTAGAAAACAGACAGTAGGGAGGAGAAGAACCACACGCAACCTAGCAACTCTCCAGAGAAAAAGCACACCACAAAAAGAAAGCCATCCCCCAGATTGCAACGACAATAACTTGGAAGAATTTCTGAGCCTTCCAGAAAGAGAATTTAAAATTGCCGTGATTAAAAAACTGACAGAAGTCATAAAGGAAAACAATGATAAGCGAAAAATAATCAACGATCAGAAGAATGCAATTGAGTCCCTAGAGAGGGAAAACAATGGTCAGAAGAAAGAAATTGAGTCCCTAAAGAGGGAAGTAAAAGAAATGCAGGAGATCAAAGAATTAATGGAAGAACTAAAGAATTCTGGGAAAAGCAATGAAAGCAGAATAGATGAAATGGAAGAACGAATAAGTAATCTTGAAGACACAGAAATAAAAAGAACCAAAACAGAAAAGGAAAGAGAAGTACGAAGGAAAAAGAACGAAGAAAGACTTCGGGAACTATCTGACTCCATGAGGAAAGGAAATATAAGAGTTATAGGAATACCAGAAGGAGAGGAGAGAGATGTAGGAACAGAGAAAATATTCAAAGAGATAATTGAAGAGAACTTCCCAAATGTGAAGAAGGAGCTGAAAATTGATATACAAGAAGCAAGAAGAACACCAAACTTCCATGACGAAAGGAAAAATACAGCAAGACACATAATAGTAAAGCTCCCAAGAATCCAGGACAAGGAAAAAATAATGAAGCTGGCAAGAGGGAAGAAACAGATAACATTCAAAGGAAAACCAATCAGGCTGACATCAGACTTCTCCGAAGAAACACTACGGGCAAGGAGAGAGTGGAGGGACATAGTCAACAGACTCCAAGAAAACAGATGCCAACCAAGAATACTCTATCCCTCAAAGCTCTCCTTCCTCTTTGAAGAAAGAATATGGACCTTCCCAGACAAACAGAAACTCCGGAATTTCATTGCAACTAAACCCCCACTCCAAAAAATACTACAAGGAGTCCTAAAGCCAGAACCTCAGAGCGACGAATAACAATGAAAGAAGGCCAAAAAAAAAAAAAAAGTTATTAAAAGAATAAATAAATAAAATCAAAGGAAAGACAAACACAATGGCAAATACAGATGTTAACATATCAATATTAACTCTAAATGTAAATGGACTAAACTCTTCAATAAAAAGACACAGAGTTGCAGCCTGGATTAAGAAACAAAACCCAACCTTTTGCTGTCTCCAGGAAACACATTTAGCTACAAAAGATAAAAATAGGCTCAAAGTTAAAGGATGGAAAACAATCCTACAAGCAAATGGACCAAAAAAGAAAGCAGGAACAGCTATACTTATATCAGATAAAACAGATTTCAAACTCAAAAAGATAAAAAGAGACCCCAATGGTCACTACATTATGATCAAGGGGACAATACTTCAAGAAGAAATAACACTCATTAACATATACTCACCAAACGAAGGAGCACCAAAATATATCAGACAACTGTTGTCCTCTCTGAAAACAGACATCAGAGAAAACACATACGTAGTGGGAGACTTCAACACACCACTATCAACAATGGATAGATCAACAAGACAAAAAATAAGTAAAGAAACCAAAGCTCTAAATAAAGACCTAGAGCAATTGGGCTTAACAGACATCTATAGAACACTAAACCCCAAAAAAACGGAGTACACATTTTTCTCAAGTGCACACGGATCATTCTCCAGGATCGATCACATACTGGGGCACAAGACAAACATCAACAGATACACCAAGATTGAAATCATATCAACCATCTTTTCTGACCATGAAGGCATCAAACTAGAAATAAACCATAAAAAGAAGGCAAGGAACTTTCCTACCTCATGGAGATTAAAAACCACACTACTGGAAGACCATTGGACTAATGAGGAGATCAAAGAAGAAATTAAAAAATTTTTTGAATTGAACGACAAGGAGGACACCAATATCCTAAATGTATGGGATGCAGCAAAAGCAGTAATAAGAGGAAAATATATAGCAATAGAAGCTCACATCAAGAAACAAGAAAGAATGCAAAGAAACAACCTAATCTCGAAGCTCAAAGATCTAGAAAAAGAACAACAAAAAAACCCCAAAACCAGTAGAAGAAAAGAAATAATAAAAACCAAAGCAGAAATAAATGAAATTGAAACTAAAAAAACAATCCAAAAGATCAATGAAACCAAGAGCTGGTTCTTTGAAAAAATCAATAAAATAGACAAACCCCTAGCCAGGCTCACAAAGGAAAAAAGGGAGAAAGCACAAATAAACAGGATCATCAATGAAAGAGGAGAAATCACAACGGACACAGCAGAAATCAAAAGAATAATCAGTAACTACTATGAACAGTTATATGGAAACAAGTTTAACAATCTAGAGGAGATGGACAAATTCCTACAACTCTACAATCACCCAAAGCTAGATAAAGAAGAAATAGAACACCTAAACAGACCAATTACAATTAGCGAAATTGAAATGGTAATCAAAAACCTCCCCAAAAACAAAAGCCCAGGACCTGATGGATTTACAAATGAATTCTACCAAACATTCAGAGACGAATTAGTGCCTATCCTTCACAAACTCTTCCAAAAAATTGAGAAGGAAGGGACAATACCAAACACGTTCTATGAAGCCAACATTACACTAATACCAAAACCGAACAAGGACAACACAAAAAAGGAAAACTACAGGCCAATCTCCCTAATGAACACTGATGCAAAAATCCTCAATAAAATTTTAGCTATCAGAATCCAACAATGTATCCATAAGATAATTCACCACGACCAAGTTGGATTCATTCCAGGGGCACAAGGATGGTTTAACATCCGAAAATCAATCAACGTTATCCAACACATCAACAAAAAGAAATATAAAAACCATAAGATAATATCAATAGATGCTGAGAAAGCTTTCGACAAAGTGCAACACCCATTCATGATAAAAGCCCTTGAAATTCTTGGGATACAAGGAACATACCTCAACATCATAAAGGCCATCTATGACAAGCCAACAGCCAGTATCATTCTCAATGGTGAAAAGCTGAAAGCAATTCCATTAAGATCTGGAACAAGACAAGGATGTCCACTCTCACCATTGCTTTTCAATATAATACTGGAAGTCCTAGCCAGGGCAATAAGACAAGAGAAAGACATCCAAGGAATCCAAATAGGAAAAGAAGAAGTCAAACTATCACTATTTGCAGACGATATGATATTATACATAGAGAACCCCAAAAACTCCACAGAAAAGCTAATTCAACTCATCAATCAGTTCAGTAAAGTGGCAGGATACAAAATCAACACGCAAAAGTCAGTAGCCTTCCTATACACAAACAATAAATCTGAAGAAGAAGAAATCAAAAAGACCATCCCTTTTGTTATTGAAACAAAAAAAATCAAATATTTGGGAATAAATCTAACAAAAGAGGTAAAGGACCTATACAAAGAAAACTATAAAACACTGTTAAAGGAAATAGAAGAAGACACAAAGAAATGGAGAGACATCCCCTGCTCATGGATTGGAAGAATAAACATTATTAAAATGGCCATCCTTCCAAAAGCAATATACAGATTCAATGCTATTCCAATCAAAATTTCAATGTCATTCTTCAAAGAAATAGAACAATTATTGATGAAATTCATATGGAATCACAAAAAACCCCGAATAGCCAAAGCTCTCCTGAAAAAAAAAGAAGGGAATGGAGGCATCAGACTCCCAGACTTCAAACTATACTACAAAGCCATAATCATCAAAACTGCATGGTATTGGAACAAGAACAGACATACAGACCAATGGAATTGAATAGAAAATCCAGAAATAAACCCACAGATTTATGGTCAACTAATCTTTGACAAAGGAGCAAAGAATATGCATTGGAGCAAAGAAAGTTTGTTCAATAAATGGTGCTGGGAAAACTGGGTTGCTACATGCAAAAGAATGAAGCTTGACCACCACCTCACACCATACACAAAAATCAACTCAAAATGGATTAAAGAACTAGACATAAGACCTGAAACCATAAAATATATAGAAGGAAATATAGGCGAAACACTACGTGATTTGCACATCAAAGACATCTTTACAGACACATCACCCAAAGCAGTGATAGTGAAGGCAAAGATAAACAGCTGGGACTACATCAAATTAAAGAGCTTTTGCACAGCAAAAGAGACAATAACAAAAACAAAGAGAAACCCCACCAACTGGGAGAACATTTTTGCACCCAACACTAATGATAAAGGACTGATCACAAAAATCTGCAAAGAGCTGATGAGACTCAACAACAACAAAGAAAATAATCCAGTCAAAAAATGGGCAGAAGAGCTTAAAAGAAACTTCTCTGAAGAGGAAATGCAAATGGCCAACAGGCATATGAAAAAATGTTCAACATCACTTGTCATCAGGGAAATGCAAATCAAAACTACCATGAGATACCATCTTACACCAGTGAGAATGGCACATATTAAAAAAACTAGCAACAACAAATGTTGGCGAGGGTGTGGAGAAAAAGGAACTCTTCTGCACTGTTGGTGGGAGTGTAAACTGGTCCAACCACTGTGGAAAGCTGTGTGGAGATTTCTGGACCTACTAAACATAGAGCTTCCATATGATCCAGCAATTCCACTCCTAGGTATTTACCCAAAGGACACAGAAACATCAATTCCAAAGAACACCTGCACCCCTATGTTTATAGCAGCACTGTTTACAATAGCTAAGCTTTGGAAACAACCCAAATGCCCAAAAATAGATGACTGGATCAAGAAGATGTGGTACATATATACCATGGAATATTACTCAGCATTCAAAAAAGATAAACACATGCAATTTGCTGCAACATGGATGGCGCTGGAAGGGATCATGCTCAGCGAAATAAGCCAAAAAGAAAAAGAAAAATACCGGATGGTCTCACTCATAGCAGGAATCTAGAAAACTTAAATAAGGGACCAGGAAAATGAATAACTATAAGAAAGTGAAAATCAAAATCAACAAAAAACTATGAACCAGAGACACTTTTAGGGGGGCGGGGGCGGGAGGGTAGGGATTGGGGTCAGAATGGGGGGCTGCAATTGTATGGGGAATATAACAATAAAATTTATAAAAAAAAAAAAATAAAAGCTGACTCAAAAATGAAAAAAAAAAAAATATTGACAACTACTTCAAGATGTGTTGTAAAGGTAAGCAAAGACATGTCACAGTGAACATCAAGAAATGTTTATGGGCCTCCCCAGTGGTGCAGCAGGTTGAGTGCAGTGCTGTGAAGCTGTCCACAGCTTCTGCAGCACAGGTTCAATTCCTGGCCGGTCAGGCAGATAGCCACATGGCAAGGCAGACCTCTCCTGTCTTGCCCGCTGCTCCCCTAGCAGTGTTTTTGGTCCGTCTGCCTGTTCTGCTCCCAGTCACTCTGTCTCTGGTGAATTTTCTCAAACCACCCCCCACCCCGTGCCTCTGGCCTGTACCCCAGTTCTTGTATAAATAAATAAATCTTAAAAAAAAAGAAATGTTTACATGCTGAAGAAAGTGATTCAATGGAAGACAAGAATTGATGTTGCATTAAAGGGGACTAATTGTAGGAAAACTGTCATGAGAACACCTACTTCATTCACAAAATACAATGGATTTGATAACTTAAAATACAAATGCAAGGAATTTGGTAATTTTAGTACTGGGAAATGGAGTTTCTGTCTGTTCCTGTTTCCTATGACATGCCAACATTATCATAGAGAATGTGGCAAGAGGAGCAAGGACAGGAGGCTGGAAAAGAGAGAAAGTATGAAGTTTTTGTTTTAGAGATGGAAAATATGTAGATATTATTAAATCCTTGCAGGAAAACTTTGAAAAAGACAATGGTTTTATACATGTGAAATTAAAAGTTCTAAACCTTATATGAGCAAATCCAGCAATATACTGATTTTTCCAGTGGCCCCTACTTTGAAATTTTTTAAAATATGAAATCTTTCTTTTAAATCTAAAAATTTCTGTGGTTTCCTTGCTTTGCTGGTGTTCTAAACACTATTGCTAAGAAAAATTTATTAAGCCTTTTCTAAAAGGACGGAGGCTGACAAGAGAAAAGATTGGCCATCTTGGAGAAACATGGCCATCTTGGAGAAGCATGGTCCCTTGGAGAACCAGGAGGGCAACTGCTAAGGAATTCTTCTCCCACTCCTCATTTTGCTTAGGATTGGTTCAGGTAACATAACTACAGCTATGCCGTGCTTAACAGCAAATATGGAGAAATGCATACTTCCAATCAAGTAAAGTAAAATTAGCAGAACTCCATACAACCTTTACGAGGTTTATGCCAATATTTCAGGCACCATCATTAGCTGATTTTAGGGTCTCTTTAGAAGTGCAGAGCAAGAGCTAGTAGAAAAAAAAAGATTTGTTAAAAAACAAAACCTTTATTATCAGCAAATTAATATAGAGTAAAAGGAAAGAAACATTGAGGAATTCTAGGGGTCATGTTACTAAAAATATAATTTGATAGAGTTTGGGGCTATCTATCTAATTCATTTATTCACGACTATTTATTAGGTGCTTAGTATAATACCAGGCACTGTTCTAGATAGATGCTATATAGTACATATTCAACAATGCATTTAATTTCCTGGAATAAAATTGTAAGAGAGAGTCCTCTGGTGCTGCAAGGGGTTTAACACAGCACTGTGAAGCTGCCCACAGCCTCTGCAGCACAAGTTCGATCCCCAGCCAGGGAGCTACCCACATGACTCAGCAGACTTCTCCTATCTCACCTGTTGCTCCCCTAAGCAGTGTATTTCAATCAGTCTGTCTGTTCTGTTCCCACTGTCTCTGATTAATCCTGTCACTCCCATCCCCATACCTTTTGCCTGTACTGCAGTTCTTGTATGCACAAATAAATAAATTTTTAAAAAAATATGAAAGAGAAAACTATTATAAAATGTGCTTTGTATCATCACAAGCAATCACAGCATATCTGTATACCACATTCAAAGAGAGTGCCTAATTCTCTACAGCCTGGATTTTATTGCTGACCTGCCACTATTAGTTCAGTACAGGAATCAAGGACTTTGTGGGTCTCAGTTTTTCAAGTGTGAAATAAAAAATTTGAATGGGGAGATCTTGAAAACTTCTTCTAGAGAGTCTCATTCAAAAAGAAAATGGTTAGGTAAGCACTTAAGTAAACACTTACCTGTAGTTCTTCTTTTTTTTTTTAAAGAGAAAAGATTTTTATTGCAATATTAAATGCACCTATAAAATGTCCACAGAAGGCATGTACTTCTTCACCGCTATATAAATTTATTGGGAATGTTTTATTCACCTCCTATTGTTATGATGACGCCATCTAAAACATACTGTAAATGATGAGTTATACTCTATATAACAAACGCATCACTGATTTTCAGCAATCATTGGTTTAATAATAATTAAGACTATATAATCACATCTATATTCTGGAATGTCCATTGACTTTCATGTAGTGTAGTAGAATTTAGAGTATAATTGCACAGGAATGGTACATAAAAACATACCTCTAGTTCTAAAGCAACTGCAGTCTACAATGTCAGAAGGACACTGTGCAACTCTAGTTATGTATGTGTGTATGGTCTAATGAATATGTATATATATTCTAATATAACTTAAGAATGATAGATGACATTTGACTGGAAGCATTTATAATATTTTCAGTTGTTTTACTTCAAGACAACTCTTTAAGGTGGAATATGTTATTTCCATCTTAGAGATAAAGGAATCTCAAGTCTCATAGAGATAATACCACCTGCCAGTGCACTCATCATTAAACACTGTGCAGTAGGCTACAGTCTGCTCTTCCCTCTGATACCATCAAGAAATAATTGACAATCAAGTCAAGTGCTGTTGAAGTATTTGTTAAATTAAAAAATCCAGTATGTATGAAGAAGAATTAAAAAAAAAGATATTATGTGTTTATAAATCCTCTCCGTAACACAACCCCCAGATTAGCCTTCCAAGAAGGATTTATTGCTTGATTCGTCAGTCACAGGAACTTAATTGTGCCATTAGGGGAGAAAATAGAAAGGATAACTAGAAGATGCCAAAAGAATGTCATTTGCTCTATATAAGAAAGTTGGCCAAAAGAGAGAAAGAATTTTTAATAAGTTATGAGACTTTGAGAGGTTATGGAGGAAGAAAGGATTTGAAATCAACACACATTGTGACATAAGGGATTTTGAGGAGAGAAATATGTTAAGAAAAATTTAAATAATTTTTTGTTAAGATTGGCCACAAAGAAGCCCCTTATTATTTGAGTTAAATGTAAATCAGATGAAAGTCGAACCTCTGGAATGGAGCATAGGCTGCTCATATACACTCAAGATGAACAGCTTCAGCAGGAGCCTAAATCTCTTTGTATCACTTAACACAACTTAATTCTTTCAATGTAAAGCAATTGAGTAAGACTTGAGTCTAATCACAAGCAGGTGCCAACTTGAGGTGATACCTAGGAACTTAAGAGGCTGCTTTCTCCACAGATATCTCCCCCAATACTTTCTATTGGTTAAGGCTTCAACAGCAAAAGCAAACAATTTTACCTTCAACAAGAATATTTAAAGATAATGTGTATTCAATTTTATATTTAAATATAGTGTATAAGATGATAATATAATAAGGACAAACCATCTCCCTCAACTAATTTAGCAGAACTTCAAATTTGATGATGTAGAATTTCAATAAATTTCACAAAAGATTAGCAATTTCTATTAGGTTAAGAAAATTAGAACATAAAATAATTAGACAAGATATATTTCATAACTTATATCCTAAATATATGAAAAAACACTCATTAAGTTTTTGCTTAACATCATGGGGAGGTTCTTGAAAACTGTGACCTTAAAGAAAATGAGGTCCTTGAGTGAAGAAAAGAATGAGGTCCTTGAATAAGGAGAACACATTGTTGAATAACATCCTTTGTTCAATTTTGTCCAGGATTTTTTTTCTTCTCATTTACATTGTAACTAAACAAAATTGAACAAAACAATATTGTGTGAGGAACTGCTATATGTTTGAAAGTCTACATGATATATAATAATGCACTAAAGAGTATTAAACAGAAAAGAAAAATCTAATTATAACAATAAAATGTATTCAAAAGAGAACACTGGGAATACCAGTGAAAAATACCATTTTATCCAGTTGGCATTTGACTAAATCTAAATCTGAATGGAAATAATTTCAATTTGATTCCTTAAAAAGACAGAGAAAGCTTAAGACCCTTGCTCCCCAAAATGAGGAGGAAAAGAAGAAAAGCCTACAAAAGATGAAAATTGAATCCCCTAGTATGTAAGTCTAATTTATTGATTTTTACATGTACAAAATGAATTATCCAGCTTGTATACTTCCTTCATTATCACATGAATAGCTATAGAGGTATACAATGTTAGAAGTGATTTAGAAGCTTGATATGTTATTATAATGTATATAAGTCTACATTAATTATTGTTAAGATTTGGAATAACAAAAACTTAATTAAAATATATATTTATTCAGAGGCTATGCAGATTCTTTCTTAGAATCTATTATCAATGTATTTTTTTAAAGATGTATTTATTTATTTACACAAGCACTAGATACAGTCAGAAGTGTGGGAAGGTAAGAGAATTCACCAGAGCCAGAGTGGGGAGCAGAGCAGGCAGAAGGACCAAAGTACACTGCTGAGGGGAGCAGAGGGCGGCACAAGTACACTGCTGAGAGGGAGCAGAGGGCGGCACATGTCCTGCCATGTGGTATCCTCGCCCGGTGGCCAGGGATCGAACTGGCGCTGCAGAGGCTGTGGGCAGCTTTACAACCCAGCGCTCAACTGCTGCACCACCGGGGAGGCCCCTTATCAATGTATTTTTATATAATTATCTGTACTCTACCTATTGTTAGAACTTGAAGTGTAGTCAATTGAAAGGGCCTATAAGCTATAAATTGTAAAATTGAAAAGAGCTATAAACAAAATTGTTCTTGGCACGTGGGTATTATTTTAAGAATAAATTACAGTCTAAAGTCTGGAAGGCAGTCTCTCTGTCTGTAAATTGCTATCAAATATACACTGTATTATAAAATAAGCGTTAGAGAGATCTATCCCCCATCTCTTTTCTCCCATGACTTCCACATTCTAGTTCTCACACTATAACCAGGCCTGTTGAAAATTTGCAGTATTTGCCATCCCTTCAAGCCAAAAGGAAATGTCTAGACTCTCCAAGGAACTTCAGTATGCTTGAGTATCAGAAGTCTGCAATGGAACAAGGATAGTATTTTCAATAAATGGTGCTGGGAAAACTACACTCCAATATGCAAAAGAATGAAACTAGACTACTACATACCATGCACAAAAACCAACTCAAAATGTATAAAAGCCTTAGACATAAGACCTGAAACCATAAAATATGTACAAGAAAATGTAGGCAAAACACTACATGACATACATCTCAGTAACATCTTTAAGGAAACAAACCCCAAAGCAAAGAAAGTGAAGGAAAAGATGAATAGCCAGGACTACATCTAATTAAAAAGTTTCTGTACAGCAAAAGAGACATTAACCAAAACAAAGAGACACACTACTGACTGGGAGAAAACTTTTGCACATAATAGTATTGATAAGGAACTGATCGCAAAGATCTACAAAGAGCTCACACATGACTCAATAAAAACAAAGTAAACAATCCAGTCAAAAAATGGGCAGAAGAGCTAAAAAAGAGACTTCTCCAAAGAGACAATGCAAATGACCAGCAGTATATGAAAAGATGTTCAAAATCACTTGTAGTTAGGGAAATAAAATCAAAACCACAATGAGATACCACCATATGCCCGTGAGAATGGCTCATATTAAAAAAAAACAACAACAACAGGAAACAACAAATGTTGGTAAGGATGTGGAGAAAAAAGGAACTCCTCTACACTGCTGGTGGGAAGGTGGGAATGCAAACTGGTCCAAGCACTATGGAAAGCTCTGTGGAGGTTCTTCAAGCTACTAAAAATGGAGCCATCATATGGCCCAGCAATTCCACTCATAGGAATCTACCCAAATGACACAAAAACATTAATTCAAAAGATACCTACACCCCTATTTTTATTGCAGCACTATTCACAATAGGTAAGATATGGAACAACCCAAATGACCAAAAGTAGATGAATGGATGAAGAAAATGTGGGTATATATATATATATATATATATACACACATATATATATATAAACATATAAACCCATATGCATGTATATACACAACAATGGAATATCACTTAGCAATCAAAATGGATAAACTCTTGTCATTCATAGCTACATGGATGGAGCTGGAAGGGATTATGCTCAGTGTAATAAACCAGAAAGAAAAAGAAAAATATTAGATGATTTCACTTATAGGAGGAATGTAGATGAACTAAATAAGGCATCAGGAAAAAATAGTTATAATTAATTAAAAACAGTATTAACAGGCAACTATAAATCAGAGACACTCTACAGGGGAGGGGAGGGAAAGTGATAAAAACAGGGGAGGTAAGAGCACAAGGGTTTATGGGGATGGTTCACAGGTGAATTGGTGGTGGGAAGTATATAGGGACTACCCCTGAAAGGAAAAAACAAACATTGTACAAAAAGGAAGAATGATGTAAAATATATATAAAATAAAATTAAAAAACAAAGAAAGAAAAAAGAAGTCTGTGTACCTATCCTGAAGTTAGAAAGTCCTCATTCCAAACCTGTGATTATTTGTTCTGAAACAGCAAATATTTCTCTGCATGCCATACCATTATACAACTTCAAGCCAAACTCTGATAGGTTGTATTTCTTTTGCCTCTTGAGAGAATTAATTTCTTTACTTCCTATATATAACCATTTAATATTCAAATATATATGATTACATATAAAATCATATTCAAATTAAGACATTTTAAATAAATATGTAAAAATAATCATTTAATCAATTTATTAAAAAATATTTTGTGGACCCTGACTCTTAGATTGTTGTGACATCATTATTTATTTGTTGTAATTCACATATATTCTTTTCTTTTCCAAATAATTTCTTTCAGATAATAATTTAAAGCATAATTTGAGATCTTTGTATTTTGTTCACTATTTTTTATACAAGATCTTATACCTCATGCTCAAGTTCACATATTTCTTATAGCAAAATACTCTAACATTATGAAGTACATGAGAAGAGGTTGCAAGCTGGCCATTCTTGGGCTGCAATTGACCCCTAAATTCATATGTAGCCTCCATTATAGAGGGTTTATAAAAATATAAGCCTATTCTCAGCCTCCCTGGTGGCACAAGAGTTAAGTCTCAGTGCTATCAAATGCTATCGCCAGTCACTGCTGCATGAGTTTGATCCCTGGCCAGGGAGCTGACCCTCATGTCACAGCAGACCTCTCCTGTCTTGCCCTCTGCTCCCCTCAGCAGTGTATTTCAGTAGATCTGCCTGTTCTGCTTCCCACTCTGTCTCTGATGAATCCTCTAACCCCCTGCACCTCCTATCCCAGCTCACTCCCTGGCCTACATCCCAGCTCTTGTATGCATAAATAAATAAAATACTTTAAATATATATGTATGTGTGTGTGTGTGTATATATATGTATGTGTGTGTGTGTATATATATATATATATATATATATATATGCCAATTCTTAGAAAGTAGAAGATTTCACAATATAAGACATCCAGTCTATAGTACTCTTCAGAAAAATGAGGGCATCAGCAAAACCAGGACACCTGTAAAAAGCCCCAACCTGGGGTAAAGGAAAACAATGGACTAATTTAAAGGGCTTTCTAGAGGTCACACGTTGAAGGCCTTTTCCATCTCTTACGCACTTGTTCTTTGTTGTACCATCTCACATTAGATTGAGCTTGATTTAGCTTATTACAACACCACATTCAAAATACCCAATCATAGTAGCTTGTTCTTCATCAAGAAGTCTCTTAAAACTTATTTACATAAGTTTGTTCTGAAGTGCTCATTTCACCATTTTGGCAGTCTCAATTTTATAATAAAGTTTGATTAACATCTTACCTCCTAAAACTATCAAGTGATATTCCTCATTCTAAGATTATTAATTTGAAATATTTATTAGAAATGAATTTTTGTGGAAAGTAGCTTAACATACTAAAAATGAATGAAGAAAATGTTACTCAAAATACAAAGAATATGCATTGGATTTCATACTAGAATTCAATATGTCTGTTGTCTAATTGGACATCGAAAACTTTTTTTGCTTCTTCTTTAGGTCAGCCTGCTAATCAAGTGTGCCAAAAATGTGTAAAAGATCTTGATAGGAAGTCAAAGGAGACACCTTGGAGGCTGTGTTTCATTAGGCTGGGACATTAGGGAAATCCAAGGAAAATGAAGATGAGCATACATTTGATTCTATGAATGGAAAGCAGAATTACGCTGTTCTCCCTAAAGATAAGAAACAGTTTCTGACAGAAAAATAAGTAAGGGCAAGGAAAATGATGATCCTCCTTCATACATTTCTTATCAACCAGAGAAAGTCTTTCCAGTGGTCATGTTTAATGACTGTGAAGAATCATGATCAGGAAAAATTACACTGCAGGATATTCCAAACACAGTAGAGTCTTTTAAACCAGCAAGTGACAAATTTATCACAGAAGTGAAATGTGGAAGTTGCAGTGTGCAAGTAGAAATCAAGAAAAGATTTATCTAAAACAGGAATGCAATTACAAAGAAAAAAATGTCTAAAATGTCACTGGTGTTTCTTGAACATATTCGGATCTGCTGCTCTCTGGAACCTGCTCTTCTAAATACAAGAATGTATTAACAGAAGAACTAAAACCTGAGACAAAATCTAAATATGAAGGAGAAATTGCCAAAGAGCCCCCTCCCCCAGTGAAAGTAAGCATTATAGGAAAAGGAATTGAAGTTAAATACATGAATAAGAAACAGAATATATTAGTTAATGTAACTCATCCTAAAAGAAGGAGAAAAGTAACTAAATATTTTAGTGCCCCCTGTCACACCATTGAAGAATGTTCTGGATTAAAAAATCCACAGTGTAGGGTCAGGCTCCCTGAGAAGTGGCAGGTTAAAAATAAGCCTCTGAGGGCCTCCCAGATGGCGCAAGCGATTAAGCACAGCACTATGAAACTAACCACAGCCTCTGCAGCACAAGTTTGATCCCAGGCAAGGGAACTACCCACATGGCACAGCAGACCTCTCCTGTCTCGCCTGCTGCTGCCCTCAGCAATGTATTTCAGTCACTCTGCCTGTTTTTTTCCACACTCTGTCTCTGGTGAATCCTCTCACCCCCCACACCTCTAGCCTGTACCCCAGTTCTTGTATGCATAAATAAATAAATCTTTAAAAAAAATAAGTCTCAGAATTCAGATCGTTTGCTTCTCTCCTCCGGCTGTTTTTGCTGTCCAGAAGGGAATTGTGACACAGTTGTGATTCTTCAGGGCTCAGTCCCTGAGAGGGAGAAGATTAAACCCCACATATTATCTCTATTATTAGATGGTGGCAAGATAGAATCTGCCATATCAACAGAAGGACTTGAAAATTATTCAGAACATCCCCCCTAAAAAACATTTTTCTGAGACTCAGACTCTTCCCATAATATTCTTCTTATATCAAATGACACCCCAAAGACCACTAGTTTAGGGCCTCCCCTGGTGGTGCAGCGGTTGAGCGCTGGGCTGCGAGACTGCCGGCAGCCTCTGCAGCGCCGGTTCATTCCCCGGCCACCGGCGAGTGTCCCACAAAACAAAACAAACAAACAAAAAGACCACTAGTTTAAGTGATATAAACTTAAGTAAATTGTCTTTAGAGGGGTCTAAAGATGTGGAGAGAGAAAGAGAAGTCAACTGTGATGTACCAGAAAACATCACAGCAAACTCATATATACAGAAAAGCACAGAAAGATAAAAATATTCGCTAGGCAATATCACCAGCAGTTTTCCAGCTCAAGAAAGCAAAGAGTCTGAATGTGCTCTTCATCCTCTCTCGGCATGCATTTCCTAAGAAAAAAGGCAGTCAGCATTTATTGCAAAGGCAGCCAAATTCCACCTGCAGAATACTATCAGGACTCAAATGCTTTATCTTTTTCTTCTATCATCCCGGTGGCCCACCAGATGTTCAGAAGCTAAAGACACCCCTGGGAAACAGTTTTCTTTAATCATTGTGCTGAATTGATGAGAGACTATCAGGAAGAAGAGGTTGATGAGACTGAGAGTGACTTTAACAAAGCCATGTCACAGAGTGACTCTAGTGTGAGACAATTGGAAATGAAAAGTGTGCCATGTGCAACTCTCAGCCTCACCTCTTCAGGCAGCCCCATTGTCCAGAGCACACTCAGCAGTAGCAGCCATTGCATCGTTCAATAGGATCCATCAGAATCCCAAGCAAATCAGCAACGCCCAGTAAAACAAAAGCACTACTTGAAGCCTTAATAACTAATGAGTTAGAGCAAAGAGTAATTATTCAAAATGATATAGAAGACATGTTGTTTCTAATTGTCCCATGGGAATGAAAAACCCTGAAGACTCACCCAACTCGGGGTCCTCCCTGGTGGCACAAGAGTTAAAGTCTCAGCACTAACAAGTTCTCTCCAGCCACCGCCACCTGAGTTCAATCTCCAGCCAGGGAGCTAATCCACAAAGCCAGCAGACCTCTCCTGTCTCACTAACTGTTCCCCTCGGCAGCATATTTCATGTAGATCCGCCTGTTCTGCTTCCCACTTTGTCTCTGGTGAATCCTCTCACCCTCACACCTCTGGCCTACACCCCAGTTCTTGCATAAATAAATAAATAAAATAAATCCTTAAAAGAAAAAAAAAAAGGGTCACCTAACTCTTTCTAGACTGTGTTGAAAAAGACAAAATCCAGATAATGCCAATGGTGAAGAATGCATGCAACAGAGACCACGAAGACCTCTCAAATGAGAATCATGGTGAAGTCTATTTTCAAATTAATTTTCCTAACACTGTTGAGTTCAAATATACAGCATGTGCTACAGATCATCCGTTTCTTACTGAGAAACAGATGATGCAGACTCTTACGTTAACTTAGGTTAAAGAAACCTTGGACCAACCAGTTTTTTAACACAAGCTAGTAGAGTTCAAAGGATTGCATCAATAAGGCCAAATTCTGAAGGCGATAAGCATGACCCAATGGGAAATTACTATCACCAAATAGACACATCGCTCTCACCTCAGAAACAGACTTTGAAATTTACCGTGGGCGCTACAGAATTTTTAACTTTCATTATTTTCACATTTTTGAGTTTTGGAAAGTCATAATATGAGGGCTTTTTAGATTGCTTGGGATTTTTTTTTTTATGGCTGAAGATATATTGAGTATTTTAGAGTTAGATGAAAATGGGCAAGCATATATCAAGTTGCTTCTTTCCATTATCCTCCAGACCCAGTCATAAATAGCACATAGCTAAATCACCAAGGCTGCTGTTCAATATAAAATTTTTTAAAAGTCAATTTCTCTTTAAAAGGTTGATGTACTGCCAAATCAATTTTGTATAAAACATTAGCCTTTTGCCACTTTTAAGGAATCTACCATTTCTCTCCTTCTTGCAAGCTAAGCATGTTTAGAAGAATAGGAAGAATATGTTTATGATAAAGTGTGTTTTTAAACCTTGCTGTGCTAGTGGAGAAGTATGATATACATGTCTCAGGAGGCCATGTGATATAGTAATTAAGTCAGATGACAAAAAAACAGAAAAAGCAATGACTAATATGAGCCATTCTTAAAACCTATGATCTCAAGCAATCCTCTCACCTCCTTGTATATTGGATGGGCAGCTCAAATAGTTGATAGAACCAAAAGCTCTCCAAACCTCAAGAAGGACTAAGATGGTAACTCTTTCTAAGAACCTAAGACTACATGTCTGCTTCCAAGCTTAGATTCACACCATATCATTTTGGTCACTTATAGAGGCCCTTGTTTTTCTTTCAAGAATTCTAAAATACATTTAATATTAGAATTATTCCACGTGTTTATTAAGGTACATACAATGCATGTAAATAATTCCTTCCCAATTGCCAGTAATATTACTAACATGTCCAGAAATGAGGTTTGGAATGAAAAACTTAATTAGGAAGCCATGTTTTCTTTGTTGTTGTTCTATCCCTAATTTTTAATATCATTAATAAAATTTAGAAATAGAAATAAACTGCAAGGGCACAAACACAAAGTATTGGCATAAATTAGAAATTTGTAGAATAATAAATGCCCTAAAATAACATAAAATCTATATTGTCACCTGATTAATGAAATAGTCTAAAGCAAGAATCCATCATTAACAGCAACTGCTTCTCAGTGTCAACATACTCCAGATATACCAAAGCCAATGGCATTAATCCCAGCATTTCCTTCCATCATATTCATTTAGATCTATAAGAGGCACACCTGCCAATTAGAAAACTGTCTCCAAAGCACACAGGTACTCAACTGGAGGAATATCTCCTAGGTTGTCTCTCCTTTCCCCATGCACATGCTCCTCCCTGAAGTATCTCTCCAAGAAAGATTTATTTCCTTAAGAAAATTCAGTCATTCAAGTCAGAATACTCCCAAAGCTGATGTTATATTTTGACACACTAAAATTGTCTTGTTTGTTGAACAATTCCAGTTACTATTCCAGTTACTGTACTACTGTCTTTCATCAAAAGGCCATTCCCAAACTCCCCCTCTCCCTTTACTCCTCACCTCCTGCATCACTCTTTTCTAGCCATATTGACCTTGACTAGCTGGAACCTACCAGACAAGATTACAAACCAGGTTCTTTGTCGGGGCTGCTCCCTCTGCTTGGGCCTCTCTTCCCTCATATGTCCTCCTACTTCACTATCAGATCTTCAATTTTGGGGAGGTCTTTTTTTTGTTTTTTTCATGTGGTACCTTCTCAATAAGGTTTCCTCAGGGCCAGTCAAATTAAAATTACAGTTTGAGCTTCGCAAAAAGTCAAAGCCATGCAACATTTATATGGATTCAGATATTTTTTAATACAAACATCCGCTCAAATTAAAACTCCTCAGCTTTCTGCATTACAACTCAGATATACTCTCTCCTCCTTCTTCACATAACTCTTTTCACCTCGTAATACGCTGTGTATTTTGTTGGTTTATTTGTTCTGTTCTCACCAACAAGAATGCAGTCATGAGGGCATGATTTTTTTTTCTGTTTTCTTCATGGTTATCACCACAGCACCAGAAAAGTGCCTGTCTCGTAGTACAGGCACTCCATGAATATTTCTTGATGAAAGAATGATTTCAGGGGGACAAAATCAGATTTCTTGCACAAAATGTTGTGTTTACATACAAAAATAAAAGCAGAACAAAAACAGAAAACAGGTTCAGAAATTTAAATGTTTGTATCGAAAAATAGTTGAATCTATGAATATTGGATAGCTTTAACTCTCTTAGAGCTCGAGTACTTTTACACTTTATTCAGTATTGCTGGGGCCTTCCTGGTAGCACAAGGGTTAAAGACATAGTGCTATCAAGCTATCACCAGCAGCACGAGTTTGATCCCCAGCCTGGGAGCTGACCCACATGGCACAGCAGACCTCTCCCGTCTAGCCTACTGCTCCCCTCAGCAGTGTATTTCAGTCAATCTGCCTGTTCTGCTCCCCACTCTGTCTCTGGTGAATCCTCTTACTTCCCCACACCTCTGACCTGTACCCCAGTTCTTGTATGCATAAATAAATAAATCTTAAAAAAATATTGCTGTCATTAAACTACTCAGACCAGGATTGCTTGATTCAAGCAAACTTTTTAGATTGCTTGTAGTAACTGGAACATCTTTGTATTGTTTTATCAGAAATTTATAAGTATGCTATAGACCCAAACTTATACATGTATTTTCAAAGAGGACCCCCAACTTCTCACTTAACCCAGATGAAGAAAATCACTTAACCGAGATGAAGGATATCTGACATGAGCAGTGACTATAACATTTATGTAGTTGCTTCCACCTATGTGTTTGTGTTTGGGAAGTAACTACATTAAAGGCAACAGTCTGGATTGCCTAAAGGGACCAAGCAGGTGATATAAATGAGCAAAGCAGACTGGTGAGAATAATGGAGTGCTGTGAATTTGGAGACTGTCCTGCAGGAATGTGAATGCAAATCCAGAACAGCCAGGTCTTCTGATTTTTCAAGATAGCTAGAGAACTGTGACTTTCACGGCATTGGCATCATGCAGACAAAACAATCTGTGAACACTGAACTAGATAAACAAGAGGGAGTGGTGATGGGCATGTGGTGTGAGGTAAAAAGGAAAGGATACCAGTCTGAACCTCTAAAAAACAAAATTCTGAGTTCTTTCTCTGCCAGATTAAGTTTCTGCATTTTTGAGTAAAGAGGTTTCTTGGGGGCTCATTTCTTTAGCTATAAATGGACTGAAATATATATATTTTAAATCTCTGCCAAAAACCCAGAAATTCTATATCATATAAAATTTTAATGAGGAAACCAAAACTAGGCAACTATTAGAATGACAGATAAAGAGAAAGATTAAATTATATTTCCCATGGCATAGAAGTATTTATAATTAAATAGGCTTCTATGTGTAATAATATATGTAATAAGAAGCAAACTTGCATGCAATTGGTAAGATATTTTGTTTCTTGTTCTCCTAAGGGGTAATTACAAGATCCCACACCAAAGCAAAAAAATGATGTGGAGAACTGTAATTCTGAAAAAGGTTGTGGTTTCAGGGGATAAAAAGATGAAAAAATATATAATTTTTTTTCTTATCACAGAATACAACTATTGGAATAATTTCCACTGAAGGATATAACGTCCCAAAATGTTCACAACAGCCCTTCCCAAGAAATGTCATTTGTGCATGTCTGATTTCAAGCTGAGATCAATCAAGTCCTTGCAGGCTCACCAGAATATTTTACCACTCCCTTAGCCACCTAAAAGAATGAAAATTCGGGATAGTATCCAGAGTTAGGATTTTTACCAGAAATAACCTTTCTATTTGAGAAATCTGTCCATGTGGCAGAAGAAACACATAAGTACAGAGCTTCTAGAAATCATCATTTGAGTTACCCCCTTCTCATCATTAATCCTGTGAGTCTCCCTCCTTTCTACTTGAAGCCCCAGGTCACTATCCCATTCCTTAACATGTGTGTGTATGTATGTGTGTGTGTAAATATATGTATATGTATGTGTGTGTGTGTGTATATATATATATATATATATCCTCATGTTTTCCCCTATTGACTTCATAATCTGCATCTTTATAGGTTCTCTATATATACATAATTTAATTTGTTTTGTTCTCATATTAATCTGTCTGATCATTTCATTGTTTGCCCAGCCCAAGAAGAACCCAGAATCATCGTGGGGGAAGATTCTTTTTTACTCCTACACTGCTGAGCTGACTTGCAGTGAAATTGGGAATTTCCCTCATGCAAGCCCATTTCAACATTTCTCAATATATGTGCAAGTGAGCATCCAAGGTCCAGCTGCAACGCCAGTGCTTTCCTCCAGCAGGGCTCGTTCCAGGTCTGCATCTTCCTCCCCTTCTCAAATTTATGTCTTGGGTCTCCCTGTGGCTTACAAAGTAGTAGCTTTCTGCTTTCGCATAAATGGTGGGTAAAGCATTAATGTGTTTTTTAATGGATTAACATCTTGTCACTGCAAAGTGACAGTGTGTATTTTAACAGAATCCTTGAAGATACTTGAATGCTTTCATTCCAGTAATTCAAAGCAAATTGTCTAATTCCTAGAAAGGCTCAATAAATAGAGAATAAGAGAGATTGGTTATTCAGGGAATAAGAGAGATGGTCACATGTGAATGAAGTTAGTGAGATATAGATGCAATTCACCACATAAAATCTCTCTTTCAGTAGAAAGTTTACAAAGAATATGCTGTTAAATTTGAATGTAGGAAATATGCAAGCTTATATTCAAGTTGTTACTTATTCATATATAAAAATTATATATGAATAATTGGCATTTTATTTCTCTATTCCTCATTTTGAACCAACATATGCAGCAAGAAAAGTACCATGGAATTTATAGACATGATTGATAGGAATCAAACCACAAAGAACCTGAGTTCTATGGTTATCTTATCATAGATTATAATTTGGCTAATTCAGGTAAAAATATTGTCACCAGGCATGGTGAGGTAACACTCAGGAACCCCCAAACCTGCCAACTCTAAATAGGTTCTACCATCTGCCACATCAAGACAAAACACACTCTAGTGTGTTTAAGACCTTTAATGGAAAAGAACTCTAATACAATTAGTGTGCAATAAAAAGAAGAGAATGGACAAAAAGATAATTTCTACACAAAACACCCAGTTACCCATCACCTCATAGGTAAATACTCAACTAAACAGGGTTAGCTCAAATCAAGACTGCTGAAGCCCAAAAGCTTGCCACAATTCTAAGGCATCTTCAGGTGGGGACCCATAGGAAAGGGGCAGAAGGGACCAGACAAGTCTTGAAGGAAAAGAGCAAAATCAAAGTCAAGATAAAAGTTGCCATTTTTAACCTCTCCACGGGTCTCTCACCCATGTCTGTTTCAAGTGTCTCTTTCCATTTCCAAAGTCCCTGGTACCAGTCCATGGCTGAGAAGCAAGCACAGCTTCTTCACATGCCCTTGCTCCATATGCCTCCTCCAGGTCTCCTGCTTGCTCACTATCTCTCTTCCTTCTTCCCTCCAGCTTCTCCTCTTCCCTACTCAGCTCCAACCTTCCTTGGGTAGAACAGGGAAATTGGAATCTCCCCTTTCCCTGGGGACCCCCCTGTTACAGTATCTTGTCTTCTTACTGATAATTCAGAGGACATAACTAATAATTTATTTTGCATTTTGCCCCTGCAGAGTAACTAATATAGTAGTAGGCATACTGCTGCTGCCCAAGGTGTACGAGTTAAATTGAATCCAACTGAGGCAATTTACAGTGATCCTCTTTTTCTATATAAGTCTATTTTTCAACCCATGTGACTCTTCTCCGTTTTAGCAATACAAGTTTAGAAAGTGAATCATGGAGGTATTGAAAAAATTATCCAACCTCCACTCTATAGTCATGTTTTTCAAAGGATGGAATATTCATAATTCTCGCTTGACCCTTGTCTCATTTTCATACTCAATATGATTTCCTCTAAATCACAATTTGGAAATAAATAGTCTTCATAAGTTATCCCAGGAATTGACTCCAAAAAAGTGCAAGGACAAGCAATGGTTCCCAGGAAAATAGCAATAGACCAGTGGGCCAGGAGAAGGCAGCAATTCAGAGACAGCAAAAGATGCAGCTCAACAGGGGGATGTTCATTTGCCAGCAACATGAATCTTGCAAGTAATCACCTTCTCTTCTAATACCAGAGCAAAGGCAACAACTTACTGAAGTTTGACTAGATTCCCCTCCCTCTTTTCTCAAGAATATAAATCCTGGGCCTCCCTGGTGGCGCAGCGGTCGAGCGCTGGGTTGCGAAGCTGCCCGCAGCCTCTGTAGCGCCGGTTCGATCCCAGGCTGCTCCCCGGCCACCGGAGGAGGGTCCCGCATGGCGCGCAGACCTCTCCTGCCGCCCGCTGCTCCCCTCAGCAGTGTACTTCGGTCCTTCTGCCTGCTCTGCTCCCCGCTCTGGCTCTGGTGAATTCTCTCACCCTCCTGTGCTTCTGACTGTACCCAGTGCTTGTATAAATAAATAAATAAATCTTTAAAAAAAAAAAAAAGACATCTCTTTAAAAAAAAAAAAAAGAATATAAATCCTGTTGCTTGAACATAGCTATGTATGATTATATGCTTTTAATATGAAAGATATTTTTGGAATAAATATCTCTTTACTATTCACAAAAGAATCCCAACTTTCCAAATTAACTCTTTCAAAGCGCACATCTGCATGTTAAGGCTGCTTTCCTCTTCAGAAACTGAAATAACTAACTATAGTTTACTTGGCTGAATTGAATTTGTGTCTTACTCAAAGAATTTGAGTTCGCTTCCAAAAATACGTCTTTCTTTCTTCCCATGTGTATAACATCTGAAATGTGATTTATGAGAAATTTATATACTTAGTCATTCAGATAACCAAAATATAGTTCTCATAAATATTTGGTCATCATCCATTAGTTCCTGGCCCACAGCTCCAAAAAACCTTGGAGTATCCCATTGAGAACTATAAAATTGTCTTTTGTTATGTTAATGACTGACTTTAGGAAAGTCTTGGAAATCATCCACCCTGATTAGAGGACTGGAACTTTGCATCCCACTCCCTGACCTCAGGGGAGAAGAGTGGGACTGGAGGCTGAATTAATATACAATGAGCAATGATTGAATCACTCGTTTCTCTGTATCAATGAAGTCTCTGTGAAAGCCCAAAAGGATGGGTTCTGGAGAACTTCTGGGTTGGTGGAGATTTGGGGAGAGCAGCACACCTGTAGAGGGCATGGAAGCTCTGCACCCCTTCCATATACCTTACTCTATGCATCTCTTTCATCTAAGTTATACACTTAAAGATTCAGTGACCTAATAAGTAAGATATTTATCTGAGTTCTGTGTAATTTAATCTGCAATAATAGAACTCTAGGAGGGAGGCACTGGAATGCAGCCAGCGAGTCAGAAGCACAGGAAGCAATCAACACTTAACAACTGGTGTCTGAAAGGGGTGAGGTTCAGGCAGTCCTGTATGAATGAACCTTCAACATGAAGAACCTAATGCCACCTCCTGGTAGATGATATGGGTTTGGAGAGGTGTTGGGTTCAGAGAATGGTGTCCTTGGTTTACCTCTGAGAAAGCGGTTTTGCCAAAGCACCTGAACTTTTCAGTGGCAAGCGGAGAGGTTCCCCATGAGGCAGAGACATTTAGTTGTATCCAAAAAGGCAGTGTTATAATAAAAAAGAAAAGGAAAGGAAAGGACAGACACAGACACAGACCAGCAGAAAGAGCTACCACTGAAAGGAATAGGTTTGTTAAAAGAGATGCTATGTAGACACAGGTGGACAGTCTTGAGTGGAGGGCTACCTTGGCTGTTTTGCAAAAGGAGGAGGTCAGTGGAAGGAAACACCTGCTTAGGCACAGGCGGGCAGGAGAGTTGCCCTGCTCCTTGCCAGTGGAGAAATTGCCCTGATCTAGTCTTCTCTATGGGAGGGGCTCAGTCCTTTGTGGAATTGTTAACTATTATTGAATTGATTTTTTTCTAAGGTTTAATTAGTAGATTTGAAAGGACCGGTGATTCTCTACAATGGCCCTTAATCTCCATATCCCCACCCTGCTTTGCTCCTCCAGATACTTTTCCTTTTTTTTAATTAATTAATTTATTTATACTAGCACTGGGTACAGTCAGAAGCGCAGGAGGGTGAGAGAATTCACCAGTGCCAGAGTGGGTTACTGAAAAGGCAGACCAATGAAATACACTGTTGAGGGGAGCAGCAGGCGTGGCAGGAGAGTCTGCGTGCCATGTGGGACCCTTGCCGGTGGCCGGGGATTGAACCAGCACTGCAGAGGCTGCAGGCAGCTTTGCAGTCCAGCGCTCAACCGCTGCGTTTCTAGGGGAGGCCCTCCAGATACTTTTCTATAGCTGGGTAAATGACTATGTCAATTATTTCTACCCCCATCTCCAGTTTCTGGTCTTGTCATGCCACCTTCCCAAATATTCTAGACTTTGCCCTCTACAGTGTCAGAAATGACACTATTGTAGCACACCCAGCTATGTGAATTGCTAGTTGTTGGTGTGAGGAAACCCTGCCAACAGATTGGTAGTTTGATATCAGCCCCAAGTTGAGCATCTGTGCAATGGAAATAGGCAAACACACAGAGCAAGGTTTTCTTTTTCCTTTTGGAGAATCCCTTGTTAAACACCAGTTTGCACTTGAAATAACAGAGGAATCAGAGGTTTAACTTATACAAATTTGAATTTTAGGCCAAAACAGCAATTATTTTCATCAAAACAATGATTGCATTTTCTTTGGGGTTAATTTTGTTTGGAATGAAAATTCACACTACCAATTTGTTTTACACTAGATTTGAAGGAATTAAACTGTCTGACATTTCCATTTTTTGCTTTATCCAAGCCACAGAAGGCATGCCCTGTTTCTTCAGAAACTTTTCAGTCGAGGCTGCAATTCACTAAGAGCTTCTGGAACTAGCATTGTTTAATGTGTGGTTTAAATTTTATTTCATGTATACAGTCAGGATATGCTACTAATCCATGACTTAAAACCTGACAGCTTTATCGAGCATCATTACAGCTGGTGTTTTTCAGTCTGTTAATCTCACTCATCTCTGACTTCCTACATAATAACTGGAAAAGACATTAGGAATGACATATTTATGTATGTGGACACAGTTGATCAATCCATCTAGGCTGTGGGGAATGCTGACTAAGGCACACCAGGTAAATAACTTGAAGACTGTAAAATGAAGTCACAAGTGCCTGCAAAAGAGAGCTCTTATTTTTATAATCTCAAATGACTCCTGTATCACAAACAGATGTGGCAAGAATTTGGGTCCAATTATGTGAGGATACTTGATAGCACTTTCTTTATTTCATTCACCTATAAAAATTATTGTGGAAATGTATTTTCCAAATACTAGTTTGCATGGGACTAAGAAGGAGAAAGAGAGGACAGAGATAGAGGGGGTGGGCAGAGAAAAGGAAAGGCAGGCAGGCAAAAGAACTCTAGTCTTCATAATTAGAGCGTACAATGACATTGTACTTACTCTGCCATTAATATTAGCTTATTAATTCTTCCAACAACACTATGTACTAAGTACTCTATTTTCATAATCAGTTTATCAAATAAGTAATCTAAGTCAATGGAGAAAGAAAGGGACCGAGATCACTTGGCCATAATTAGCAATAAAGTTGGGTTTCAAACCCAGACTGCCTGGCCCATTATCTATGCTTTTAAGCTCTACAAGTCACTGGTTCCAGTTTAGACCATTCAAATCTGATCTGGGAAAGTCCAAACAGAGACTCATTTCATTAACTACCACTTGTTATTATCCTCACGTAATTCTGTAGCCATCCAGAGTAAGGAAATTTTTATCTGTACCCACTCTATTCTTTTATAGGAAGGAGAATGGTGACAGCTGAGGCCACAGATATCTGGCCCAAATTAGCTCTTTCTAGGAGAAGGATGACTGGAATAATCTAAAGGCAATCTTTGCTTCATTATAATATTAAAAATTATGCCCAAATGTAAAGACTTAACATTGTAATGAGATATGCAACCTGTGTATAGGCAGGTGATGGAAAAGTACACGCATGACTTACTCCCCACCCAGAACACAAGAAACATGAAATCACCTCCTGCCACTCACCTCATTCACCCCAAGTCCAGGGTTAATGGTACTTTAGAATATGAGTTCCCCTTTCTCCATTGTCAGGCCTCACAATAAAATATCTTGCTCTGCTTTACCTTCTTGTTTTCATTCACCAGGCAAATGGAATTTCTTAATTAGAGATTAGTAACAATACAGTGGAATGAAAGAGATCTGAGAATGTCTAAAGACTCCTGAAACTGAATATTTTATCTTTTTGATTCTAAAATAAATAATTTAAAAGTACTTACATTTTTCAAGAGCAAGGTAGCACAAATGCAATTTCAGTAATGCCAAGCATATTTAGCAGTTTATTCAGTATTAAAGCATCATTCATTTAAAAACTCAGCAACAAGCCAAATTTTAGCGACAAAGTTTTGGTGACAAAGCAGATTTGGATTTGTTTTCTATTTGGCTCAAATTTCCACAGGGACATTTGTTGAGAAATATAGCAGTTTAAAGCTGCAGCAGGTGTAGACTTGCAGCTTCATTAGATTTTAACACGAATTTTATGTCTCAGTTTATGTAAGTGTATGTTGATTAGCTCTGTCTTGGAAACTGAGTGAGCAGAGAACTGCTCATCCACATAATCAAATCTGTTTTTAAATATGTGAGCTGTTTTAACAATCTCATGCATGCAAATAAAAACAAAGATCACTGCAATTTAAAGACCCGCCTTCAGACCTTTACATGATAGCAAGATGATTACATACTCAACATGGACAGCTATTGTAGAGACAAAAATAGAAACAAAGATAAAAAGATGTCTTTTTTATATTCATGAATATTAAAATGTAACTAAATATTTAAGACCAAGTTCACAGGAAATAAATAAAACAAGGTGAGATACTTTAAAATCCCCTGGGGTTTTTGTAACTTTTACAAGTACCGTGTAGGAAGCTGTTTTGATTTAGGTTTAAAGTTCAAAAAATAGGTCAATGAATAATTACAAATGTTTTGGAATACTCTTCCAACCATTTAAAGTCATGTTCAGACTTAGTCAATAAACAAAAACAAAGATGCTTAAAGAGTTTTGAAATATTAATATGCAAAAAAGGTATCCTATACAAAGATAAAGTATTCTAAAGTTTTCATAATTTTTGTTCCAGTAAACAAAACATGCCATAAAATTCTTATATCCCCTCTATTCCAATTTATCATTACATGCATGGGTGGTAGGCAGGTTGTGAACATATACATACTTTCACAAGTATACAAGTTATAGATTAAACCCTATAACACCCAGAGCAGATACAAAGATCTGCTTTACAAAGTAAATAAATATAAATTGGAGATGAAAACAAATTCTCATATGTCCTCTCCTTTATTGACACAAATCAAAATTCTATTTAATCAACCAACATGATCTATCTTTATAGTAACTACTTCCCTATAGCAGACTACTTGTCCACACATTTATCTACTATCCACAACCTTTTCATCCTGTAGAAATGTTACACACTCCTCAAGGTCCAAGCTAATGATGGTCTTTCTTTATTCTTACCCCAACCTGCAGCCGGAATCACTCTCTTTTCTCTGAGTTCTCTGATTTTGTCATGATCCCCATCATGCTAAAATCACACCTTGCTTATGACTGAAAAACAAATATTTTAAATTAATTCAACTTAAGAAATGAGTACTATATGAACAAATGCACTTGAAACATTTTTTTTAATTTGATTATTTATTTATTTATACAAGCACTGGGTACAGTCAGAAGTGCGGGAGAGTGAGAGAATTCACCAGAGACAGAGCGGGAAACAGAACAGGAAGACTGACGAAGTACACTGCTGAGGAGAGCAGCAGGCGTGGCAGGAGAGGTCTGCGTGCCATGTGGGACCTTGCCTGCGGCTGGGGATGGAACCGGTGCTGCAGAGGCTGCAGGTAGCAGCCCAGCGCTCAGGCTACACAACCACTGAGCCACCGGGGAGGCCCTTGAAACCTTTCAAACTGTGGCTGAGAGTGCATTCTCATCTGCACACTATTTAACTTACATAGGGACCTACATTTGGGGACTATGTAAGTTCTTCCCAATTTAGCTGTGAATTAAAACTACGAGAACAAGCTATAAAGGCCATCTGAGGTGTTCTTGACTGTGTATGGGAAACTATGCTGCTTTGTACTTTCTTAGCATACCACCCCTGACCAGCACAACACAAGTTAAACCAATACATGAGCTAGTAACCTATTGGATTTTATCTGTCTCAGGACAAGACTAACATTTCTTTTCTTCAGTGCAGTAATAAGAGAGCAGAAGTGGACATGTAAGGACAAGGGACGAACCATTAGGAATGATTCTCTATGGAGAATCATTAAAATCCATTAAAACAGAAGATCCATCTTTCTCACTGACTTTCCGTAACCGACTTTCAGTGGTAGTTCAGCTAGTCAATGCTGAGCAGAGTGAAGGGAAGAAGGAAAAGCTTTTAACCTGCAGTTTTTAAGAAAAAGGCCTAAGAGTAATTGTAGTGCTCAAGAAGAAAATGAAAGCAATATTTTCTTGTTGATGTTGTTTAAGAGGCATCAGTCTGTGATCTGCAGAATTCACCTCTTTATGATAGTTGAGAAATGCAAGTAAAAAACTGATGCTTCTCTTTAAATTACATTTTAGGGGCCTCCCTGGTGGTGCAGGCGGTTTAGCTCCACACAGTGAAGCTGTCCACAGCCTCTGCAACACGGGTTGGATCCCTGCCGGCCGGTGAGAAGCCCACATGGCGAAACAAATCTCTCCTGTCTTGCCCGCTGCTCCCCTCAGCAGTGTATCTCGTCAGTCTGCCTCTTTTGTTGCCCACTCTGTCTCTGGTGAATCCTCTCACCCTCCCTCGCATCTGGCCTGTACCCCAGTTCTTGTGTAAATAAATAAATCTTAAAAAAAATTACATTTTAGTTTTTAAATGTTTTTTCTTAAATCTGGACCTAAAAGACTTGGCTCATGGTTTTATTCAGCTTTCAACTGAAATACTTGGAAGATAATACTATAGAAATATAATCTCAAGTCTTTAAACAGCGCTTTTTTTTTTTCACACTAGCCAAGAAATTCCCAGATACACAAGAAAACCCTGAATAGCTATGACAAAAGTGATGAATCCTTATCTCCTGATATGCTTCATTCTACACCAGACCACAGTGAGTTTTCTAGGAATGTGTGTTCGTTTTTGCAGCACTTCTTCAAAACAGAGAGACAACAATGATGTTTTTTTCCTTGTATCTGGAATTTTGAAAAGAAATCTCAAGCTAATCCTCAATCTTTTGTGGCTTCATCTTGTCTCAAAAGCAATTATGTTTTCCATATTTTTCCCTAACAAAAGAATTCATAGTGTCATAGGTGCTAAGCAGTGCTTGTTTTGTCTGTTGTTTGGGGATCATTATGTAAGTTCTTCCCAATGGAATCTTTGAACAAACTTAACTGCTTGCTTCTGAGGTGATGCTCTTCCTTTAGAATAACCTCACCCCAGCAAAGGTCAGCTTTTTTTCCCCACCTCGACCCTCAGCTCTGTGTAACACTTTTCATGCAAGAATAGCACTGGTGTTATCACCTTTTCTGCGCCACTCACTGCCGAAGATGGCTATTCTGTGGGTGTTGGTTTTTGAACTGATATTGAAGAAAAAGGATTCTATACAGAGAATTCCATTCAGCTGCATGGATTGGGGATGACGGGATTCCTGAGAACAGTCCCAGATGTGTTAATAAAAAACCCTGACCAATTGTTGCTAAAACCTTCACAGTATATTCAAATGAGTATGTCTTAGAAATCCTGTTACTAGGCTCCAGGCAAGTCTCTGAAGTCAGCAAACGTGCATGCCGGGTGGAACTGGTGGAGATAAGTATGTGTGAGTTTCTACATAGGTATATTTGCATTTCATAATATTATAAAAGAAACTGAAGCTATCAAAATAAAACTATCTTAAGAGCTCATTCAAACATAGGATAGAAATTCCAAAATCAAAGTAAAGATTAATGTTGGAAGAATCAAGAATCTTGTTTTCATTGTATAAGTAAAAAAATAGTAATTTTTTTTGTGGGATCCTCACCGGCGGCTGGGGAACGAACCGGCGCTGCAGAGGCTGCGGGCAGCCTTGCAGCCCAGTGCTCAACCAGGGGAGGCCAAAAAAATAGTATTTTTTAATGTAGAGTATAAGCAAGTGAAAATTTATAGTTACTGTTCCAATACTGGAATATAATCATTTTATTGGTTCTACACTGTCATTTTGTTATCCATAGGTGTAATCCTGTTTTTAAAAATATATGAAATATGCTTTTGGTATTATCATTTATATATTTTGATATATAAGATTTTATTTGCAAGCTTTTACATTTAGTATCAATTACTTAACAAGGTATAATTATTTAACAATTTATTTTCATTTAATAATAGAAATGTTTTCTTGTGTTTTTGTAAATACTTTGTTACTATTCTGAATTTCATGATGTTTTTAAAATTAATTTTAGGTGTCTCCCTGGTGGCCTAGTGGAGAGGTCTCAATGCTACCACCACTATGGCCTACGTTCGAGCCATGGCCACAGAGTTAACCCATATGTGGCACAGCATAGCTCATCTGAATCGCCTGCTGCTCGCCTTAGCAGTGTATTTCAGTAAATCTACCTGCTCTGCTCCCCACTCTCTCTCACTCTGGTGAATCCTCTCACCCACCACACCTCTGGTCTACACTCTAATTTTGTCTAAGCAAAATAATAATAATAATTATTATTATTATTTTAGTTTATTAGAACTATATATATTTCCCTAATGCAAAACAACTTAACAATTAAAAAAAAAATTGCACCTGAATTAGAAATCAGCAGCTAGCATTATCACTTCAGTCAAATCTTTGCCATAAAATTTAAGTATGGAACTTTTGCAAACTTTAATTTATTGGCTTCAATAAATGATCTTGATAAACAGTAGACAATATAGCCAAGGAAACAAAGATTCTGGTTAAATATAATGTTTTTAATTAATTATAGAATCATTTTCAACAAACACCTTGTCTGCTGTGGTCCAGGCACTAGGGGAAGTTGTTAAAGATATAGAAAGAAGTGACAAATGTGACAGAGAGATTCTACAAAGAGGTACTTATTATTTTCAGTATATGCATCAATGTGTGCTTAGTTTTATTCTAATCCCCTTTATACAGCCAAGATTAATCTTTTTTATGTACAAGATCATCATTTGTTTTAACCATAGAGTTAATTAGAGCCTTTCTTAAATTTTTCTTATAAATACAACATTGTAGGGTTTTAATGAAGAAAAAATATAGATCTGAATGTGTTCCTATACACATGTACAAGAGAATACATGTTTATATTTTGCACAGAGTATTTGTTATTATATCAAAATATGAATGAATGGAGATTAACCATTCATTGAAAAGCAAACAGACTCTAAACTTAAAACTTTGAATAATTCAGAGTGGAAAGTTTGTTAAATAAATGAATAAAAATATCTGCATTTCAGTCTTATCAGAAATTGCCAGCTATGTGCTCTTAGATTTATTTATTTATTGTTTATTTACTGTTTATTTATTTACTCTTTATTTACTGTTACCATCTTTCTGCCTATCCTACAATGTTATAAAAAATAAAATGAAATTACATATGTGAAACTTATAATAGACAGCTATCTTGACTACTTCAAAATCTTTTAATTTTTTTTAATATTTATGAAAATTTTAGTTACTAAGTATACATCCACAAAACATATTTATATATATTTTGTATAAGTTATGAACAACAGCTACTACATAATATACTTAAATTGACAAATATTTGTGGATAATTTGTGGCAGCTAAAAACATAAGATGAATAAAATGCAATTCCTCTCTTTCTCAGTATCTTGGCTAACACATATATAATATCTTAATAACATATATATAATGATGTATACATATACAATATCTGAAAGAAAGCACAGTTATAACCATCTCTACAACTATTTATAATCATAAAAGAATTTGGTTAATTAAGTAATCTTTGCTTTGTCTAAAAAGATTGTTTAATTTTGCCAGAAAATTATACACACACCCACACACACATACAAACACAAGAAAATGTTTAAATGTTGTGCTTCATGATACTATTCAAAGGACAGAACCTCAGTTCAGGAATAGTCTTGTTATTTCTTGCTGTTATTAAAACTTAAAGTGTTATTATACCAAATGCACATATATTTTCACTATCGATATTAAGAGATCAAAAGAAAATGATTGGAAGATAAGTGAGTTGGAGGAAAATGAATTAATTTTAGACTGAAAAATATCTTTGCTAACCTTGTGACACTTTAAAGATGTTTCAATACTAATTTATATCTACCAGTATGTTGGGGAATAAATTTTACACTAAAAACAAAAATCCAATCCTTAATCCCTTAAAAGAGCTCATCTATAAATTGGACAAAGCTTTGTCAATTTAAAAATAAAGTATTGCCTCACTGCAAAAATGTATTGCTGTAGCTACAAGAAAGTTCTAGTCCATTTTCAATATATGAATAGTGTTATATTTATGGAAATATTTACCCTTCATTTGAACTTTTACATCTAACAAGATGATTCCAAAGAAGTGTTATTTGGGGAGATAAATTACTTGAAAATGTGCCCACACATTCTCTGAGAAGACAATGACATTCATTTGTCACTTTTCAGCAGCTTTGTGGCACTCATAGATTATCTACTAGACAGTGGCAAGAGAAACCAGGACTATATATCTTAAAATATGAGAAAATTGTCTTCAGAATGGGAGGGGAACATGTTGCAAAACATTTTGATTGTCTCTTCTTCCCCAGGGGAGTGCTACAGTTGAGTTAACATTTAAAGAGTTTATTGAATTGTTTATACTTTCACACATTGTTGACATTTAGTTTGCTTGATTGAAAAAACAATAGCAACCACCACCTTGAAAGCAATAGCCAACTTAACAGTCACATGTAATATGAAGACAGAACAACAAATATGATTTGATTTGAATCAACACAGTAAAAGTATTCCATTTCACAAATATCTGTTGGGTAATCAATCTGTCAAAAGTAGAAGATAGTATCAGGAAGATAACCTACAGGGAGCAAAAAGTTTTGACAAATGGGGATGTTAGAAATGATTTCAACAGAGGTCAGAAATAAGGCTTCTGGTTTTCTTTATGACTTGATTAGCTACCTGCTTCTTGCAGAAAGCTAAACTATTCATTTCTGTGTCCTTGAATTTCCTGGTTCTGTTATTTAAATTATGCTACAACCCAAGAAATGGCAGTCCAAACAGACATGTAAAATGACTGCCAAAGGGGAATTTCATTAACAAATGACAGATCTCTTCCCAGGAGGAAGAGAGCAGAGAATAGAACAGAACCCTACAGCGGTATATACTAACACCTTTGCAGCAACCTTGGTATGCTTTCCCCAATTCTGTTTTCAACAGCAGAAAAACAGAACATTTTCTTCAGATGTTTTGGAGAGATAAACATTCCTTCAGGAATCCACATAAGGAGACTTTACCCTTCCAGTCTTTGAATACTTATCAATATGGGCAGACAATGATTAGCACATAAATTCCATGGGGGGGGAGGAAGTAGAGGAAAAAGTAGACTGAGTTATAATTGAGTCGATTCATTAAAATCATCAGACTAATGTAAAAAATTCATGAACTCTGGAACTTTCCACCTTCCACCCAACACAGCCTTATATTTTCAGTTTCTGCAAAGCCCAGCTCTTTCTGTTGTTGTTTTCAGAAAAGTTCAGTTTTTTAAGCTTTCCTTATTTTCTGTAAGACCTCAATGCATGACTAAGACTTCTAGTGTGTTATTTCCATCTACAATTGTATGATCAATGTCCTATCATTCATGGATCTGAGTGGCTCAGACCTGAAAGACTCAGCTACTCAGCTGCCTCTGAGGAGTCATTCTGTCTCTGGTTAATAAGAACTGCCCCAAACTCACCTTGTAATTCACCTGACTTTTTAACCTGTGTCTCAGTTTCCTCCTTTCCAATATGCTGTCATGAAGATTAAATTAGACATTTTTATTAGATCTGGCATGAAATAAATGATCAATAAATATTAGAAACTTTCATAAAATGCTTGTTGTATCAAAAGATTAGCTTGACAGAATGTTGTTTGTTTCCTCTTTGGTTTAAGAGCAAACTGTGAGGCTCTTCAAAGGAACCAGGGTAGGGGGGAAGGATTATCCCTGGGGATTCCCCATTCAGTTCTCCAAACCAATGGTGGTGACTGAAGTGGATACTAGTAAGTAGTGTCACCATAACAGCTTTAATTCAGACCAGAACAATTCTCTTAAGACTTGCACAATAGGCTAAGGTGTCTTTGATAGCTAGGTCCTGCAAAGTGCACATATGCAATAAAAGCAATTTCTAAATCTCAGTCTATCAAAAACAAGAACCCATATCATTATAATTTTTTTTAAAGATTATGTTTTCAGGACTCCCTGGTCACACAAGGGGTTAAGACGCAACCTATGATGCTGTCTGCAGCCTCTGTAGCACAAGTTCAATCACCAGCCAGGGAGCTACCCACATGGCACAGCAGACCTCTCCTGACTCACCCACTGCTCCCCTCAGCAGCTATTTCAGTCAGTCTGCATGTTCTATTCCACTCTGTCTCTGGTGAATCCCCTCACCCCTTACACCTCTGGCCTGTGCCCCAGTTCTTGTATGCATAAATAAATAGATCTTTAAAAAAAAAAAAATCATGGTTTCCTGATGGAATGCATTCTTCTGGTTACATAGGGCATTTTTCTCCCTAAATAGAGCCCTGCTGCACCAACAAAACAAAGCACAAGCTCTACAGACAATAAGGGTCTTATGAGTAAACAGCTGCCAATTTGCTGGTACTTAGAAGTTTCTGGGAGCAGTTTTATTCTCCAAAATTATTTCTGTTGTGGATTCTCAGGTTATCTTATTTCTTTACTAGCAAATAGGAATTAGTAGACGCCTAATGAAAGGGAGATCCTTTGTTCTCTGATCTATAACATAAGAATAATCTGAGATCATTGTTTTGAAAAACATTAAAGCCAGAACACAAAGATCTATACCCAGTATGATGTATCAGGGAGTCTTAATGAGGTTATCACAGAGCTAGGCCAAGGGCCACCAGGGGTTTTCTGAATTACAGTATGGTTCCCCATCTGGACTGTGAATTCCCCAAGGTCAGAAACTATCATATCCATCATTTTACCCTCAGTTCTTGTGCATTGTCCCAAAGAAAACAGAATAGGTGTGTCCAAAATATTTGTTAAATGGCTGTGAGTATGCTCGGTCATATAACATAAAGGCAGGAGGAATACTGCTTCAAGGAGATTAAAACCCTTCATGTTTTGCCCTTGTGCCTTCAAACCTCCTCTGGGGTCATTCACCCAGGGTCACACTCATTTTCCCTTATTTGCCAACATTCAGGTGTTCTTCTATTGCATGTGCTATGATCCCATTGAGAATATGCTCTCATTTCTGTAAAGAAGTGAGTAAATATTCAGCTCTGGCAAAGGCCAGAGGGGTGACAGCTGAAACTGATGAAATTGTTGCCTTCTAGCCCAGAATCCCACAGTCAGAGGTGACACTAGTGGGCAATAAACAGTGAGCCCAGACAACCACATATTGTATGAATGGAAATTTCTAATCAATTCTCAGAGCTTGGGAGTAGAGGAAAGAAATATTGAATACCTAGACAGATTTGAGATATTCCTGAGATAGCAACGAAGTTAAGGTTTACAGTTTTAGGACCTGTCCTCAAGAAACTCCATGCAGTTTATCACTTAAGCCAGGTAATCAATGTACAGATTTTGTGTGATGTACAAGCTTAGTCTCCTGAAGCTTGGGAGGTATATCTAAGCAGCACGTAACCTCGATATCTATTTCACACTGATTGAAACTAAAATAAATACACTTACTTATTTGTAATATCAATGTGGAAATTACATTTACTTTAAGTTTAAAGTCATGTGAGAAGCAAGAAACTCACATTCATTGGACTGAGTTACTAGGAAACCATGGGCTAACCTGGACCTGGGAGTGCAGTGATATCCCTACACCCACCTCAAGTTACCACACAATGAAAGGGAGATGCAGAAGGTGTGAGAGGACCTCAAGGAACTCTAAAACCCCTCAGCCTTAAGTCACACTGATGAAATGACACTCTGCCCTGCACTCGGAGAGTGATTAATACAGTCACACAAACAAATGTGGCATTTTGTCCCTTGTGGATGTACTATTAATTCCATCTCATCATGTTCTTTAAAATCTTATTTTTCTTTTCACATAAATTGCCTTTGAATTTGTCAGAACATAAGCTGATCTAATTGAATCTGTTAAGAAAAATATTGAATGCATCAAAAATCCTATCAACTCATCTTAGCTACACAGTTGAACTAACATTGTCTTAATAACTAACTGCTAAGCAGCACTCAATGTGTCATAGAAAATAATTTCTTATTATTCTCCACTAAGTTTACCTTGCAGAGCCATTCTTCCCCATGCTGAATGAGATCTGAGATGGATCCCAATTTTTATGGCCTCTTTTAGATAATAAAGCACTGTTATTTTGTCATTAAAAGTCCCATCCAATCTTATAATCTTTTAATGGCTGGTCAGTCTAGGATGAAATTCAAAACTTTTAAATTTTTATCTAACCAAGGTTACTCTCCTCTCTCAGCTCAAATCCACCTCAGGCTTGCAAGCACAGATTGTCTTCATTACGATATCGCTATTTCTATTTTGTATTCCTCAGAGATCCCATGTCTACATCTTCAAAGGTACTCAAAATTTTGCCCATTCCTCTTTTCCTCATTTCCCAATTAAGGACAATGCTTCCATCCTCTTATGACTAACAAAATATTAGTAATCTAGGAGCAACTGGAAATTTCCCAAAGGTAATAAAGAAAACTCCTTATTCTGAGTTCCTGGAGTCTGAGAAATAATTATATGAACTGAGATGCACAAAGATTGGAGGAAATCACTACAATGAAAAGAGGAGCAGAATAGGCAGAAGAACCCACAGACCACAATGCAGTTTGACACCTGTGAAAAAAGTGAAAGAGATGGAATTGGTCACAAGAATTGCAAAGCACGATCCATTGTCCCACAGAGCACAAAGCATACATTGTACAAAAAGGAAGAATGATATAAGATATATACAAAATAAAAAAAGAAAGAAATGGGATTGTCTAGGAAGAGCCTCAAACTGCAGGGAAGCTCTGAGACAGGATGATAGAAAACATTGAGTATCATGAAAGAAACCCAGCATCAACCAGAAACAGCCTGTCTCCAGTATCCTGTCCAAATTCACTCACTCACTGGAAGCAGTGGTTTTGCAGGAAGAAGGCAGCCTCGATAAGGTGAGGTGGATCAGGAAGTATGACAGATGAAGTGTTTCATTCAATCCTCATAGCAATGTCTCTTGAAAATGTATCTAGTGTGCATTTCAGTTATCTACAACGGATGTAGAATAGAAAGTCCCCCAGGGTGGGGGTGGGGGGGATTGATAGAAATAATTATAATAAAGGTGTGATGAATACTGCTTTAAAAATAACAATATAAAAGGAAATTAAAGAATGCCTAACTAATGCCAAGGAAAATACCTGTATCATTCATAAATGTTAATCTTTAAAAATGCCAATTTCTCCCTAATTGACCTAAAAATATAATTCCAATTAAGGTGTTACTTTATGCTTTTTTTGTGTGTGTGCGGGGGGGAGAATTTTCAATTAGATCCTACAATATTTATTCATAGGAAAGTAAAGGACCAAGTTACTAAACTGAAAATTATTTCATCCAAAGTCTTTCATTCTTTAACTAAATATTAAAATATAAATACAGGGCCTCCCCTGGGAGCACAGGCAGTTGAGCACAGCGCTGTGAAGCTGACCACAGCCTCCGCAGTGCCGATAAGATCTCAGCCTGCCGGGGAGGGTTCCACACGGCGCAGCAGACCTCTCCTATGGCGCCCACGGCTCCCCTCAGCTGTATGCTTTGTCAGTCTGCCTATTCTGTTTCCTGCTCTGTCTCTGGTGAATCCTCTCACCCTCCCCCGAATCTGGCCTGTACCCCGGTTCTTGTATAAATAAATAAATCTTAAAAAAAATAAAATAAAATATAAATACATGAATATATTTTGACTTAGATGTGAATGAATTTCATTAAAATTTAATCAAATAATCAAATATATAAATGACTTTTAAAATATTTATTTATTTATTTGTTTGTTTATTTATTTGTTTATTTATTTATACAAGCACTGGGTACAGTCATAGCGCGGGAGGGTGAGAGAATTCACCAAAGCCAGAGCTGGAAACAGAGCAGGCAGACTGATGAAGAAATAACACTGCTGAGGGCAGCAGCAGGCGCCTCAGGAGAGGTCTGCGCGCCATGTGATACCCTCGCTGGTGGCCGGGGATCAAACCACCGTTGCAGAGGCTGCGGGCAGCTTCGCAGCCCGGCGCTCAACCGCTGCGCCACCGGGGAGGCCCTATAAATGACTTTTTAGTAAATAATTTCCTTAATTCCTGGGGAAAGGAGGGAATTTACCAAAATAAATTGGAACTTGGGGTAGGAGTATGGATCCAAAATAAGTGAAGAAAGAGAGCAGAAGAGGAAATTGATAGAACGTGATGATAAATGGTTACGATTACACACTCTGCCCAGGGGAACCCATATATGGTCCCTTAACAACCTTCAAGTTAGCAAGAACAAAAAATATCATGTGCTGAATTATTTCTGTAGAGATACAAAGATACAAACATTTTATCATAAAGTGGTTTGTGATCTTTCCTGGGGAATATATTCATAGAAGTTTTGCATCTTTCTGTTAAAGGGCAATCCCAAAGTGAAATGGGTTGGCCTGAGTGAGGGACCTCGCCCACGTGCTTGAGGGACTTACAATGGGACTCAACTGCCAGCACACACAGTTCTCAGCAATCCTCCCTTTGATGGTGACGACATTGTGGGATTTGTAGTGCTTGGTGTCTTGGATTTCTTTGGTCTGCTGTGGGGGTAGAGTCCATAAAACCTTTGTTGTGGAGTTCATTCCGGATATCCTTTCCCTCCAATATTTCTACTCTACTTTCTCCTTTCTTCCTTCTCCCTTTTTCCATTTTCCTTTTCCCCTCTTCTTTCCTTTTCCCTCAATCTCTTTCTACCTCTGATTTCATAAGATTTCATAGCTATTCATAAGAATAGTTTAAACAAAGAAAAGAATTCATGATGAAAATGAAAATGACTACACTTTTAAAATTAAATAGATTTAATTAATTTATAAGTCTAGCAGATTTTTGCAAAATTTCCAAAACCAAGCCATTATTTCCATGCCTATCTTTCTAGATAAATATCTAATTACAGTTTAATAAAATGCTGTTTTACTTAATTACTGATACCTTTGCAAATGTTCAACTGAGATAACTGAGATAGTTAATTGTATCTTATCCATTTAAATGTGGAACAAATCAAAATGTTTGCATTGCAAATGACTTTATATTTTGGAAGGCCCTGAGGTTTTGTAATAGGAAAGCTGATATCTCCACTTATGGCAGAAAGGAAACAATACATAGTTAACCTAGGATTTTGTTCATCATCAGAAAGTGCTACCCTGGCAGGGATTCATAGAGCTGCTGAATCTCTTTCTCTTTTTTAAAATATATTCCTCAATACTAAAGAGCAACCTTTGAAATCCATTGTCAAGTCAAATCTACTAAATGAGGGGTTGAGGGACTTTAAAATTACACATATTTTCAGCACTTCTGAGAATCTCATTCACAGCACTAAACATTGTTCTGGATGCACTAGAGAGGCTTAATTACACACTGAAGATAAAAAGATAAAGCGGGGAGACCTGTAGGTGGCATGGAAATGATTATCCATAAGTATACAGAGATGGAGCTAGCTTGTAGCTTACATAACTAATTGCCCACACCAGGCTGGCATTTGCATGAGCATTTTCTATGAAAGCCTAAATGCCTGTGAGATCTGTTGGCATAAACAAAAGAAACAGATGTTCCAACTTTGATACCAGGCACACTTGAACAGAAAACTATGCATTGTATGGACAGGGCCATCATTCTGGAAACTGTAGAATTTAAAATGCTATTGCTATAGTACAATTTTTGAACTATAAGATTTTCAGACTCTGCATTACATATAATATGCATGAAAGGATGGAGTAGCTCAGCATTTAGCTCCTTATAATAAACACAGAACTATGTAGTCAAGTATCTTTATGGGGAAACAAACTTCAAAAATCATGGCCTTGGTTTCTCATGACATCATAAATTCCTGTGCAATTTAGGATGTATACTTACCTCTGCTCCCAAGATCACACTCAAGTAGACAGCCATCTGTGTAGTATATTACAGGGTCACCTTAAAACCTCTCCCTCTTCCAAGAAGTCCGAATGCCTCAAACTCCCACCATAATTAGTAGATAACCATAGGATTTGTAAATCGCTTTTCAAATAGGGGAACACTGTTAATACCCTTTATAATTAAAGTTAGAAACAATCAAAATGAACTATCAAGAAGGGTTACACTCCAGAAATAATTCCTTTACAAACAAGAATCATTTTCACTCTCATAACTCAATAATACAAAAATAAATAACACAGTTTTAAAATAAGCAAGGGATTTGGGTAAACAGTTCTCCGAAGAAGATATGCAAATAGCAAATAAGCACATCAAAAAAATGTACATCAGTAGTCATCAGAAAAATGTAAATAAAACCCACTATATACTACTATATATCCGCTAGGCAAGCTGTAATCAAAAAGTCAAAAATAACAAATATAGGCAAGAATGTGGAGAAATGCAGAACACTCTGATAAAGCTATGGGAATGTAAAATGATACAGTCACTTTGGAAAATAGTCTGTACTTCAAAAAGTTAAAGATAGAGTCACCATTTGACTCAACAATTCCACTCTTTGTTATATACATAAGACAAATGAAAACAAGTTCACAAAAAATCCTGTACACAGATTTCACAGCGGCATTATTTATCTAAAACTGCAAAGCACCCAAATTCCCATCCATTAATGAATGTATAAACAACTTGTGTTATTCCTTAAAATAAAGCATTTATTCAGCAATGTAAAGAAAGTAGTACATGTTATGGCACTGATGAATCTTGAAAATATATTGCTAAGGGCCTCCCCGGTGGCGCAGCGGTTGAGCGCTGGGTTGCGAAGCTGCCCGCGGCCTCGGCGGCGCCGGTTCGATCCCCGGCTGCTCCCCGGCCACCGGAGGAGGGTCCCACATGGTGCGCAGACCTCTCCTGCCGCCCGCTGCTCCCCTCAGCAGTGTACTTCGGTCCTTCTGCCTGCTCTGCTCCCCGCTCTGGCTCTGGTGAATTCTCTCACTCTCCCGCGCTTCTGACTGTACCCAGTGCATGTATAAACAAAACAAGCAAGCAAATAAATAAATAAATAAAAAAAACATGCCTCTATAAAAAAAAAAAAAAGAAAATATATTGCTAAACAATTGAAACCAAACACAAGACACAATATTGTATGATTTAATTTATATAAAATGTCTACAATAGGTAATTTCATAGAGACACAAAATAGATTTGTGGTTATAAAGGGCTGAAGGGTTGGGGAAAATAGACAGTGACAGCTGTTGGCTATGGAGTTTCTTTCCAGTGCAATAAAAATATTGTAAAATTAGATTGTTGTGATAGATATACAATTCTATCAATATACTAAAAAACCATTTAAATATACACATTCAATGATAGAAATATATGGAATACGAACTATAGCTCAATAAAGGTGTTTAAAGATATAATTATCTACATATTTATGGGTCCTTTATGTCAAAAATTGTCTGAAGACAAAGTTTACTTGGGAGAGAAGAGCTGTTATCAGGTCTTTGATTACAGTAGTTTATTAATTAATCAATTCAATCATTTAATATGTAGTTATCAGCACAAATAGCTCAAACATTTGTCTTCCACTTCCACCATAGTTCTTAAAATTCTTATTTATTTTCCCAACTCCAGACTTAACCCTCATTTTCATTGTCTCTAGAAATTTTTTGAATCTTATTTTACTTTCTTCTTATATCCAGTAACCATTTAACAGCATCTTATTTAACATCCATGTATTCAGTTTTTCCTTTTTGTTTTGTTTTATTTTTTATAGATGACCACAGACATCATGGTCAGAGAGGATACCTGGTATAATTTTACTACTTATAGATTTAGTACAATTGACTTTTGTCCAACATATGGTCTATTCTTGAAAATGCTCCATGTGTGCATAGAGGAGTTGGAGTGGAATGTTCTGTAGATAATTTGCTAAACCTATTTGGCTTAGCTCCTCATCTCAAGCTTTTGTTTCCTTATTTATTCTCTACCTCATTCATCTGTCTATAGTTGTAAGCAGAGTATTAAAAATCCTTTTGTATGCTTGTGTTGTTGTCAATATCTCTCTTAATTTCTGTTAGTACTTGCCTGTATATCTTGTAATTCAGAAGTAGTACATATATGAGTGTTACTTCTCATAGTGATATCGTAATGTCTAACTCTCTCATTATCCTTTTAAATAATTTTTTTTAATATGAAACTCTTCACAAATTTTTCTGTCATCCTTTACAAGGACAATGCTAATCTTCACTGCATTGTTCCAATTTTAGCATATGTGCTGCCAAAGTGAGTCTATTTTATCTGATATAAGTATAGCTGTTCTTGAGTATTTTTGATTGCCATTTGCTTGTAGAATTATTTTCTAGCCTTTAAATTTGTTCTTGTCTTAGTAGGATGGGTTTCTTGTAAATAGCAGAAGGTTAGACTATGTTTTGATATCAACTCAACTACTCAAAACCTTTTGACTGATGAATCTGATCACTTACATTTAAGGTGATTATTGAGATATAAATACTACTTTCTATTAGTATTTTTAATTTTTTTAGCTTTTTGTGTCCGTCTGTTTTTTAACTTTTCATTTTATGTTTTGTTTTGGTTCCATCTGCATTGTTTTTATGCGCTACTCCTACTGATTTTTGTTTGAAGGTTCAGCTGAAGTTAATACATGATGGACTATTTGTGTGATCTGTTGAATGGTCTGGTGTTAAACTCCCTCTGGTTCTGATGGGTCACTTTGTTATGCTCCTCCTCCATGTTGTATAATTTAGCTTGCTTCTGTCTTTGTTCTTCTGTTGCCTTACCCCCTTTTAAACAATTCTTTCATGTGTGTCTTGGTGTTGACAAACTTTTTTTTTTTTTAAACTACTCAATAAAACTCCTAACACTTCATTCTATTTGATGCTAGGTTGGAAATCTTGTTTCTTTAAGTATTTTAAATATATCCTAATGTTGGGCCTCTCGGGTGACTCAGGGGTTGAGTGCTGGGCTGCAAAGCTGCCCACAGCCTCTGCAGCACTGGTTTGATCCCCGGCCGCCGGCAAAGGTCACACATGTGCGACAGATCTCTTCTGCCATGCCCGCTGCTCCCTCAGCAGTGTACTTGGTCAATCTGCCTGTTCTGCTCCCCGCTCTGGCTCTGGTGAATTCTCTCACCCTCCTGTGCTTCTGACTGTACCCAGTGCTTGTATAAATAAATAAATAAACCTTTTATATATATATATATATATATATATATATATCTCCTACTGTTCCCTTCTTGCTTGCGATGTTTATGCTGAAATGTCTGCTGATAATGTTGTTGGTGTTCCCTTATCGGTTACCCGTTTTACTCTTGATATTTATAGTACTCTGTTTTTTACACTGACTTTCAACAGTTTTATTATGGTGTGTTTTGGTGTATGTCTGTCTGGTGTTTTGGTTGGAAGTCTTTGGGCCTCTTGGACCACAACATGTGGTTTATTTCCCATATTGAATGGTTCTCAGCAATCATTTCTTTAAGTAAGTTTTCTGTGTTTTTTTTCTTTCTCTTCTCCTTCTGGAGCCTCTATGATAAAGATGTTATTTCTCATAGGTTATCCCAAAGGACTCTTCATAGGTTATCCCAAAGGACTCTTCTACTACTACTCTTCCTTTTTTCTTTGTTTTTCTATTAATGCAATCTCTGATATTGTGTTTTTGAGCTCACTAATTCTTTCCATTGTTTGTGTTTATCTGCAATAGAGGACCTATGTTATATTTTTTTAGTTCATTATTAGATCCATTAATTCTGGTTATAACCATCTCATATCTTCTTGGTCTTTATTCTGTTCCTGTTGTAATTACAATTGTTATAATTGTTATCTTGACATAATTATCTTGACACATTATGTTATCTTGACACATTATGTTAGACATAATGTGCAGTTCTGCTGGATGAATCTTAGGTTGTTGGTTTTGTTTTTATTCCTGCATTTGAGGCATGATCTTCTGACTCTTCAGTTTTATTTGTGTGGACTATAATAAGGATAGACTTTCAGATGTTGCCTTTACACATGTTGAAGTGGTCAAAAAACTGGTACCAGCAAGGAGTAATGGTAGAGGAAACCTACCTGTTACTAATAAGGGACTAATGAGTCACCTACAGTGAGCACCAGGATTCAAAACCATTGTATTGTGGGCACCAAAGTTGGATGGGTCAGACAGCTCCTAAGTTTAATTTTCTCTACAGTCTCATGCCAGTTTCCACCATAGACTATAGATGTAGTGTCAGGCATGGATTATAGTTAAAAAGGGTCACAATAAAAAAGGATAAACTCATGCCAGTCACAGCAACATGGATAGAGTTGGAAGGGGTAATACTCAGTGAAATAAGCCAAAAGGAAAAAGAAAAATATCATATAGTTTCATTAATAGAAGGAATATAAGGAAATCAAATAAGGGATCAGAAAAAAATAAATAAACGAAATTATCAAGCAACTATAAATCAGAGACAGGGGAGAGGAAGAGAGAAGAATCAAAACAGGGGAGGGAAGAGCACAAGGGACTATAGTGATGGTGCAGGGATGAATTGGTGGTGGGAATTTTACAGGGACTACACCTGAGAGGCAAAAACAAATGTACAAAAATGAGCAATGATGCAAAAAATATATAAATAAATACATTTAAAAAAATAAAAAGGGTCACAAGACAAGAGTTATTCTCTTTTCTTTTCCAGTACAAAACTTTATGTTGAGGGATTTTCTCCTATTGTTAGTAAGGGCTTAAACCATGGTTAGTGAAAGTGTTTCATTGTCTTGGATATGGCCCTGGGTTGGAGGCTGGGATGGCAATAGATGTTTTAAATGTCCCAGCCTTGGGTTGCAAGTAGTAGCCTCTTCTATGAGAAACCTTCTGGTTCTAACTCAACTGTCCGATATTGGGAGCTCCATTTCAAGCCACTAATCATCATTCTGCACCCCTATTCCTATAGTTCTCCAACAGTTCACCTTATGTCCTGAATGCCAATTTTGTGTATGCCCAAAATGCCAAATATCCAGCGTACCTGATTTGGGTACATGTCCCTGGTTCAACAATTTTCAGAGGGCTCCATACAATAGCCACCCCTCCATCAAGTGGTTTGTACTACCCTGTTATCACGGTACACCCAGTTCAATTGAAGTTTATCTCACCCTTTTCATACTGATTGTTGTTCCTATTGTGTATATAGTCATATGTTTGTCTTTCAGAGTGAATGTTTTGCTGCAATTTAGCAGTAAGTATATAGAAGGTAATCTCAATATCTTCACTCTGTTACCATCTTTCCAAACTCCTTATTTTCACTCATTTTATACTCTTGTTTCTCTACTCTGTGGAATTTATCTATTATTCTTCTATGTTCTTTTTTACCTCCTCTTTTCCTCTATTTCTTTTAAAGTAAACATTTTTCAAGATTTTGTTCTCAGTGCTCTGTATTTCTTTCCTTACACTTTTCTGTTAGCTTATGAATTCTGAATCTGTTTTGCAGATCCACCCATTTCTTAGGTTATGAATTTATGTTTCTATCAATCTAATAAATATTTTCAAATTACATTTCCACAGTTAACTTTGTGTAGCAAAAGCAAACACATATATTCATCCAACTTTTTAAAAATCCCCTATTATGTGCCAGAGACTATACTAGGCATGAGAAATAAATAAGTAGATAGATAGATAACAAATTTTATTTGCCCATGAGGTGTTTATAGTCTTTTAAGGATGGAAAGAGAGTTAAGTATATTAATGCATCCTGCGAGTAAGTCCTCCCATTTAAAAAAAAAAAAAAAAAGGTTAATAGGGAGGAAAAGTGGCAGGTCCCTGAGAAAACCAGGATACAGAAAATAATGGGTGTCTCTGGCAAACTGCCTGAAGAGGACAAAAAGAGAGGAAAACTCAGAACCCTGCTACCCTCCCACACCCACCAAGCTGGTACACTCCTACCAACAGAAAGAAAAACAACAACAAACTACAGATCAAGCTGAACTGTGAGGGAAAAGGAACTATTACAGGCACCACACCACGTGGATCAGGAACTGTGGAGAACCATGCAGGAATCACCACAGAGGCGAATGAACAGCTCCAGGCACCATCTGAGGAAGATAAGGACTCCACAGAGAGACCTGCAAATAGCCCAAAGCCAACCAGTAAGCTTGTGTGGAAAAGTGCAAGTGCTCGAAAGTATACGCAATCGTGGCGCCCAGGTCCCTGTGCCCACGACCTAGGTTCGCGGGGAGACACATAGGAGCTGTCACTGAGGTGAATGACCCTCACAGAGTAATCCAAAACTAGGCACCGGGTCATGGGAGTGGGGTGCAAAAGGCACCATTTCTGCAGACACTGAACTGGGCTACTGCCCGCATCCTGGATCTGAGGGCTTCGGAACTGAGACCCAGGGCATGAAATTTGGGGTGTGGAATCCCCACAATGGTGGGGCACAGGGGCAGGCACAGCATCCCATGCCACTGAGCCATTCCATGCCACCCCCCACACACACACAACTCAGTTCCCTAGACCCACCAGGAAAAAGCACAGCTCTGGAAGGATATTAGAAGAGATCTCTGGTGCCACCTAGTGATCAGAACAAAATCACCAACTTCCTAATAGTTGGAAGCTAGGGATCCCAAAACCACTCTCAGGCTCTGAGAGGGGTTGGGCCACGCAAACAGGGATAAGAATACAAGGCTGGGGCAAGACCACTTCTGGAACTGAGAGCTAGGTACAGGATTCCGGGTGTGGGACGCGCCATAACAGTGGGCACTGCACAGGGTGACAGCTGTCGTTTTGGATCTGAGACCCTGAGATTGAGAAGTAAAGTGCAGAATTCAAGGCATGGGATCCACATAGCCATGGGTATAGCACAGGGTGAACACAGGGCAGACACAGCACCCAGCATCAACAATAGTCCCTGTGTCGAGGTGCTCCCCTCACCTCCCCTAGGTTTCTCAGAGAAACTACTGGGAAAAAGCACATGTCATCAAGTACAGGTCTCCAGTGTCACCTAGTGACCAGAGCAAAATCACCAACTAACTGATTCCTTGCTGGAACTGAGTAAATACAGAGGGAGGAAACTGTAAGAGACAGTGCCCAGTAGCACAGCCACAGCATCAACACCCTGGTGGAGTTTAGTCTACCAGTGCTGGTCTCAGTTTGGTAAACAGTTTCCAACACCCCTGAAGGAGCAATCCAAAGAGATGCCCGCCACAACCAGTGGCATAATGTCCGAAAGCATAGAACAAATTAGAAAGCAAACAGCAGAGAGAAGGAAAAATACAAATAACCAAGCAAGCCCACAGGAGAAAGACATACCACAAAAAGAAAATCAGTCACCAGGGCCTCCCCTGGTGGCACAGGCGGTTGAGCACCGCTCTGTGAAGCTGGCCGCAGCCTTTCCAGTACAGGTTCAAACCCAGTTAGCTGGCGAGGGTCCCATATGGAGTGGCAGACCTCTCCTGTCACACCTGCTGCTCCCCCTCAGCAGTGTATTTCATCAGTCTGCCTGTTCTGTCCCCTGCTCTGTCTCTGGTGAATCCTCTCACCCTCCCACGCATCTGGCCTGTACCCCGGTTCTTGTATAAAATAAATAAATAAATCTTTTAAAAAAATAAAGAAAATCAGTCACCAGAACTCAACAACAATGACATGGAAGAACTTCTCTGCCTGTCAGATAGAAAATTAATAATCATCATGATTAAAAAGTATGATGAGATGAGACAAATAATCAATGAACTAAAGAACAAAAATGAGACCTTAAGAAAGGAAATAAAAGAAAAGGAGGAGACTAAAAGATTACTGGAGGAGACAAAGAGCTTTTGGAAAAGCATTGAAAACAGAACTGAGGAAATGGAACAACAGATCAGCACTCTTGAAGATACAGAAATGAAAAGAACCAAAAGAAAAAAGGTAGAGAAGTACAAAGGAAGAAAAATGAGAATACCCTTAGACAATTATCAGACTCCATGAAGAGAGGAAATATAAGGGTTATAGGCATTCCAGAAGGTGAGGAGACAAAGGATATGAGAAATTATTCAAGGAAATAATTGAAGAAAACTTCCCAAGCATGAAAAAAGAGACAAATATAGACATACAAGAAGTGAGAAGAACACCCAAGCACCATAATGAAAAGAAAACTACAGCAAGCTACATAATAGTAAAGCTTGCAAGAGTCCAAGACAAAGAAAAAATAATGAAACTGGCAAGGAGGAAGAAACAGATAACTTATAAGGGAAAATCAATCAGGTTAACCTCAGACATTCTCCGAAGAAACACTACGGGCAAAAAGAGAATGGAGTAACATATTCAACAAACTTCAAGACAGAAAATGCCAACCAAAAATACTTCACCATGCAAAGCTCTCCTTCCTCTATGAAAAAAAAAAAATATGGACCATCTCAGACAAACAGAAACTCCAGAAATTCATTACAACTAAACCCCCACTCCAAAAAATTCTATAAGAGGTCTTAAAGCCAAAACCAACAGAGGAATGATCAAGAAAAACAGAATAAATTGAAGAATAAAATCACAAAAAAAGACAAACAAAATGGCAAATACAGATGCCAACATATCAATATTAACTCTAAATGTAAATGGATTGAACTCATCCATAAAAAGACACAGAGTAGCACACTGGATTAAAAAACAAAATCCATCCTTCTACTGTGTCCAGGAAACACATTTAACCACAAAAGATAAACACAGACTGAAAGTAAAATGTTGGAAAACAATCCTACAAGCAAATGAACCAAAAAAGAAGGCAAGAACAGCTATACTTATACCAGATGAAATAGACTTCAAATTTAAAAAAGTAAAAAGAGACATAGATGGACATTACATTATGATCAAGGGGACAATACATCAGGAAGATATAACACTCATCAACATATACTCACCAACTAAAGGAGCACCAAAAACAGACATTAAAGAAAATACATACATAGGGGCCTCCCTGGTAGTGCAAGGGGTTAAGCACAGCACTATGAAGCAATCCGCAGCCTCTGCAGCATGAGTTCAATCCCTGGCGGTCTAGGGAGCAATCCACATGGCACAGCAGACCTCTCCTGACTCACCGGCTGCTCTCCTCAGCAGTGTACCTTGGTTGATCTGCCTGTTCTATTCCCCACTCTGTCTTTGGTGAATCCTCTCACCCTCCTGCACCTCTGGCCTGTACCTCCCAGCTCTTGTATGCATAAATAAATAAATCTTAAAAAAAAAGAAAATACATATATAGTGGGAGACTTCAACACTCCACTCTCACCAATGGACAGATCAATAAGACAAAAAATAAATAAAGGCATTAGAGCCCTAAATAAAGACATAGAACTCATGGACTTAACAGACACTGCACCCCCCATAAAATCTAAGTACACATGGACCATTCTCCAGAATCAATCACATACTGGGCCACAAGACTAACATCAACAGATACATGAAGATTAAAATCATTCCAACTTTCTTCTCCAATCATAAAGGCATCAAACTAGAAATAAATCATGAAAAGAAATCAAGAAACCCTCCCACTTCATGGAGATTGAAATCCACACTGCTGGAAGAGCACTGGACTAAAGAGGAGATCAAAGAAGAAATTAAAAAACACTTTGAGCTGAATGACAACGAGGACACCACTTTCCAGAATGTATGGGATGCAGCAAAAGCAGTAATAAGAGGAATACAGGCTTACATCAAGCAATACAGGATTACATCAAGAAACAAGAAAACTCAAAGAAACAACCTAATCTCACATCTCAAAGAGCTAGAAAAAGAACAACAAGAAAACCCTAAAGCCAGTAGAAGAAAGGAAATAATAAAAATCAAGGCAGAAATAACCAGAATAGAAATTAAAAAAAAATCCAAAAGATCAATGAAACCAAAAGTTGGTTCTTTGAAAAAATAAACAAAATAGACAAACATTTAGCCAGGCTCACAAAGAAAAAAATGGGAGAAAACACATATAAATAGGATTATAAATGAAAGAGGAGAAATTACAACAGACTCAGTAGAAATCAAAAGAATAATCAGAGATTACTATGAAAACTTACATGCAAACAAATTCAACAACCTAGAAGAGATGGACCTAGAAAAGATGGACAATTCCTAGAACTATGTAATCATCCAAAGCTGGACAAAGAAGAAATAGAACACCTAAACAGACCAATTATAAACAGCTTAATTGAGGCAGTAATCAGAGCACTCCCCAAAAACAAAAGCCCGGGCCCAGACAGCTTCACAAATGATTTCTACCAAACGTTCAGCAGTGAATTAGTGCCTATCCTACACAAACTCTTCCAAAAAATTAAAAAAAGAAGGAATACTACCAAATACGTTCAACGAAGCCACATTACACTAATACCAAAACTAAACAAAGCACAAAAAAAGATAATTACAGGCCAATCTTCTGAATGAACACTGATGCAAAAATCCTCAACAAAATCCTTGCTAACAGAATCCAGCAATGCTCAAAGGGATAATACACCACGATCAAATGGGATTCATCCAAGGGGCACAAGGATGGTTCAACATATGAAAATCAATCAGTGTAATCAAACACATCAACAAAAAGAAAAATAAAAACCATAAGATCATATCAATAGATGCTGAAAAAGCATTCGACAAAGTCCAACATCTGTTTATGTTGAAGGCCCTTGAAATTCTCAGGATAGAAGGAGCATACCTTAACATGATAAAAGCCATATACTACAAACCCACCGCCAACATTATTCTCAATGGCAAAAAGCTGAAGGCCTTTCCTTTAAGATCAGGAAAAAGACATGTTCACTCTCACCATTGCTCTTCAGTATAACACTGGAGGCCCTAGCCAGGTCAATAAGACAAGAGAAAGACATACAAGGAATCCAGATAGGGAAAGAAGTAAAACTATCACTATTTGCAGATGATATGATAATAGTAATTCTAATAATGAATTCCTTGCTGATTTGCTTAATCTCTCCCTACTGTAAATTAATCTTCTAGAAACCATTACATGTTTATTTTCTGCTCACAAACATTTAAGTGCTCTCAAATGTGGAAGTATAGAATGCAAATTCCTCCTCTTCAAGAACCATTCCCTGATTTAACTTTCCAACCGTATCCTCTACACTTACTCTACCTACCTGCAACCTCTGCTCCAGTTGATTTGAGTCATTAAATTTTTTCAGCATGTTTTAAACAATCTGCTTGTGAGATTTTGCACAGAACACTTTCCTTTCTTGGTTTGATGATTGTTTGAGGTTATGTTAGTTTTAGTAACAAAAAAATAGATTAAAAATGGTCTAAGACAATAAATGCTCATTTAGCCACTCATGACAATAGTTTGGCGTGAATATTTTGGTTAGACAGTAACTTATCCCACATAATATTTCAAATTCCAAGCTTATTTTTTTCTTGAGTTTATTATCCCCTAGGTCCTTGAAGTCATCTTCATCTGGTAGGAAGATGGGAAAGAGTATGAAGGGTGGACCTGGAGAGGGTCCCACATGGCGTAACAGACCTCTCCTGCCATGCCTGCTGCTCTCCTCAGCAGTGTATTTCATCAGTCTGCCTGTTCTGCTCCCTGCTCTGGCTCTGGTGAATTCTCTCACCCACCCACACTTCTGACTGTACCCAGTGCTTGTATAAATAAATAATCGTAAAAAAAATAAAATAAAATAAAGGGTGGACCATGAGATGTTCATGCCTGGAAATGACACACATCTCTCTACCCATATTCCAATGGCTAGAACGCAGTCATATTGCTCATCCATCTGCAAGGGTATCTGAGAAAATCTGCCTAGATAGAAGTCCAGAAAAGGAATTGTGTTCATGAACACCCAGTAACGGTCTTTGCCCCTTACCTTCTTCATTACTTCCCACTGGAGAACCTATTTATTCACTGAGATCAGACCAAATTCTACTTCACCTGGAAACTAATCTTAAACACTCCAAATGGGAAAGATAATTCTGTTTTCTGAAGTTGCACAATACCTATTGTCTTTGCTATTTATTTTATACTTGTCACTGCAGTGAAAAGATACTTTTCTTTTTATTGTATATATCTCTTCTCCAATAGATTTTTAAACTTTTTAAGGGATTATTTCCAAATCATTCATCCATTCACTATGGTTTTACTAGACACTACTACATATAAGACATGACACTTGGCACCATAAGAATACAAAAATTGATAAGAAACTGTCTGTGGACTTACATTGTCATTGTGGAATTTCATTCAGAAGACGCGTGCTTGAAGTCCTTTAGGACTATGGAGGAATCATTCAAATGATCAAAAATATAAGACTCTCATTATTAATTATAAGGATATTGTGGAAATTAATGGAAATAACAAATATTATAGCTAACTTCCTACATTGATTATCATTGCTTATCTAAGCAGAGAAGACTTCATTGGTATTACAGACAGTGTCATGTGAACCTACTAATTAAGTCATTCTTTATGATTAGAATTCTTTGAATAAGTTTATGACATTCCAGATAATAAAAACCTAATATTATTGTGGATACTCTGCATGTCCATGAAGAGTACACACATACCCAAAACTCATCTAAGAAAAAAGAAATGTTTTAATCTGAAGTGAAAAAGAAACAAAATAGATTTAAACTGATGCAGAGAGAACCTTGATAAAACATGCTAATTAAAAATAAATCAGTCTTGAAATTGTTTATTATGTTCTTTTCTACCCCTATAGAATATTAGATATGCAATAGCAAATACAGATGCCAGAAAATCAGGGGATAATATAAATAGCCTCTAGAAAGTTCCTCCTCCCTACCTTCCAAACCTAAATCCTAAGACTGAAGCTATATTTGTTTCCTTTCTGAGATGGCTTAGAAAGGAGACTACAATGAAAGTAAAAGCACCTCTTTATTTCTTTTTTTTTTTCCTCTGACTACTCCAAGATCTGTTTTTGCCACAACTTCATAAGTATTTCAATTACTTGCTCTCTCAACAATCCTGCAGAGAAGCTTTGCCCCCACCCTCCTTTTTATAGATGAAGATATTGAGGTTAAGTGATTTTCTCAGGGTTACAAAGAGACCTAACAGCAATGAAGGAATGAGAACTAGCAGTTCAACCTTCTGCTGAATGAATAGATTGAGTTTCCGAGCAGCCCAGCTATTATACTGCAAAGAGGCCACGCAGATGCCCGGCTGAATGTGCAAAGAAACTGAGTCCTGGAAATGAAAGGGAGGCAGCAAGGACAGCATTTTCCTTCTTATTAATCACATAGACATTGTCTATAGTTGGAAAGAAAGGCCCTTTAGAGAAAGAACCTTTTTAAAAGTGGACAAACAGCAGGGCACTCAATCTGGCACCCCTCCTCAATGAGACCCTTGTTGTCTATCTGCTTACAGACAGCGCAGCAGAGGAGGCTGGACTCCAGACCGGAGATGTGGAACTGGCTGTCAATGGCACTGAGGTCACCAGCGTGGTGCATGCAGAAGCTGTGAACCTTGCAAGAAAAGGTAGGTGGGCTGGATAGAGAGTCCAGCGTCTCGGCTTCAGAGAATTACAATAACAATACAACAGGGGAGTGCAAACGTGCAGAATGGGTGTGATCATACTTCCTTTCTGAAGCTCCGGGTGCTGTCTTGTCATCAACAAGATTTTTATAGGAATTGAATCACTTTTCTGCTTCATGTTCCTTCTGTGTCACTGACCAGCCTAAAAGATGAAAACAGAAAATGTACTCTGTTTATTACCAAATATTGCCTTACTTTCCTTGTCATGATTAAATATTATATTCACTCACATTAAACTTTGTGGAAAGGTTAATACCACTTTCTTCTGTGCAAAACAAGTTACTCTCTTTGGTGCCATATATACAAATCCTTTTCTCCTCACAGATCTAAAAATGAAGGATGTTGGGTGCTGTGCTCCATCTTGGGATTATTCAGTGAGCTGCTCTATTCCTGGCTTCCCAGAAGCTGCAGGCATACATCAGTGCCCCTTAAGTATATTATCATGTAATGAGATATTAAAAAATACACATTGGGGATAAACCTCAGGTGCCACAAGTATAACTTGCTGAACAATAAATATCACTTGCTCTTTCTCATGATACCATTATGCTTGGGGGTTAGCAACAGTGAGAAACTTCATAAGAGCAGGCCAGAAAAAGAAAATCACTAACAAATGTGTCCTGATAAACAGTTCTTGACCTTTTTGAAGTGGAATTTAGCTTAGTATTTTGTTGTTTTGTAAAACTTGTCATATACACGGTGTACTGGGAATACAAGGACATTGTCAATTAGCAGTGGCAGCAGTCAGTTATGCCTTACACATACATTTATACTATGTGCAATACCAATGAGAAATTGAGACAATCTATGGCAATGATGGACAATCCTGTACCCTGAATAGGTGCTATCCCACACAATAGGAAATTTTACCTTTACTTCTGGATTTATCTTTTCCTAGGTTCTTTCTCACAAGTGATGTTTTCCAGTATTTTGAGTTAAAATCTGATTTAAAATATTTCCACCCTTATGACTTCTTTTATTTTTCCCCAGCCAGTCCTGCTATAACCCAACATTGTAAATGTGAAGGTGAATTATAGATCAGAGGTGTTCAAGTGAGAACAGTAAGAGACTTTGGGGAAAATAATGTCATTTGTACCTGTGTATTTCTGAATGGTGGAAACAGTCTTCTTCTGCTACTGACCAATAGCACCTTGTGTAGGACATGTCTCAGGGATTGCTTTTTATTGTTTCTCGATCCTAAATGGCTCTGAGTGGCCATTTCTCACCCCATCCCTACTGAAAGCCAGACAAATGGTGGCATCTTTATAGACAGCCAATGGGAAATAGCAGGTGGTCCTTGAGCCTTGTTGAGCTCAGTTGCACTAGGAAATTGATTATTCTTTTCTCAAACTTAGTTTTCTGTACATCTCCAAGACTAACTATAATACAGTTTTTAACTGATAAACAATTTAAAATAAAAAGCAGCAAATAGACAAAATAGTTAATAAAAATAAATGAAAAGGAAATGCAAACATTTTTAAATAATAAAATATTACTTTGAAAAATCTAACAATAAATTTGAATACTAAATAAATAGGATGATTATTTCCAAAAGCATTTAAAAAAAACAAAATCAGTGCAAGAACAAATATAAAAATTGTACACACTAGAGTAATTGAAGATATTTTTAGAGGACACAGAGCCCACCTCACCACTTTAGAAATATCTCTCTATTTCCAATCCCCATTCAAAAGTCTAGGACACTAGTCACTTCTATGGATGAATCTTATATGACTTTAAAAGAATAAATAATAATAACCCCTATTCTATAGCTTTTTCCAGAAAATAGGAAAGATGAATGCTTCTCTCATTTTATGTGAGTGTTGTAACCTTGATTCCAAAACCAGATGATATAGGATGAAAAATAAAATAATGTTCATTTTCTTATGAATGTATAGATATAAAAATCCTTGAAAAAAGAGTAGATATCTGATACAAACTGTTTCTTTTTAATTATCCATCATAGTCAAATACAGTTTATTCCTAAACAAGTGTTCCTATCATAAGAAAATATGTTAACACGTTCATCACATTAATGAACTAAAGAAAACAATATTAATATCGCAATAAAATAAGCCATCAGGTAATATATATATATCATATATAAATAAATTTTAAAACATTTCCTAAATACAAGAAATAGAAGTTTCTTTTCATAACTTAATGAAGACTGTCTACCAAAGACCCTAACCATGTAAATAAAAGGTATATAAATGTACTGTACTTTTACACAAACACAAAACATTTAAATACAGATTTTAGACATTTCTTTTGAGATTGAGAAGACTAATGTCAATTTAGAGCCCTCTGTTAAGCGTAATATTGTAATTCTTGACTTATCCAATAACAAAAGAAAGATCAGTAATGGCATATAGTCCGGAAGGAAAAAGACAAAGCCATTATTAAGTCAGATTACATGACTGTAACAGAATCAATATAGCAATACTTAACACTAATTAGACTAAAGCAACCAAAGATTTTCCTATAAAAATCAGTAGTATTCCCTATACCAATAATAACCAGAAAAGGAAAACAGTATATGATTAATAATAGCAACAAAACTACAAGGCAGCAAAGCATTAATCTAACAGAGCACACACCAGAACTTCATGCAAAATTATTTACAATTTCAATCAAGTACATAAAATGTATACAAAATAACTGGAGACATGTAGTAACTATGTGGATAAAAAAACATTGTAGCTATCTTATTTTTCTTATTTATCTAAACATTAATTGAAAATTTCAATAAAATTTCATTAAAATGTTTAAGTAGATCTTTAAATATATGTTGAAGATTAATTGCCCACAAATAGTTGCATCATTTATGAATGGGGCAAGCAATGTCAACAGAACTTTTTATACCAGATATTAAGATTTATATCAGATAATAATAAATTAGAAGTATGGTACTGTCACAGAATAAACAAGCGAATTGGAATGGATTAGAAAGTTCAGAAACATACTAAAATATTCATTTAAAATGAGATAGATGATAAAGGCAGCAGCCCAAAACAATGGGGAATGGGTACTTTTTTTCCAGATTCATATTTATAAAAAACTGTGAGATGGATGGACTCACACCTTCCTACATTACACTTTATATGTTGTACCATATGCAAAGACTTCAGATGTATTAAAAGCCTCAGCTTTTAAATATAAAAGTACAATGTAAATTAAAGAAATTGTAGTTAGTGAGCAAAGAAAAGCATGCTAGCAAGATGATTTTTGAGCCACCATATTAAAAAAAAATAATAGATAGTGAAATTATACCACCTTCAGGAAGGATATGAGAAAATAAGAATCCACATGCACTCTTGGTTGGCTCTAGGCCTTTCAGAAGGCAATATGCATGTGACAACATCTAGTAAAGTACCTACAAATCCTTTTTCTTAGCCATTTTTGCTTATATTTACCCAAAGAAACTGCTGAGAGGACATGTAAAGCCATGTTCATTGCAGTGTTCTATGTGATAGAGAGAAGTTAGGAGCATTCTAAAAGAATGGGAAAATAAACCAATAATAGCTTAATCAACCTGGAAGTCCTCTGTGTCCCTCGCTCCTTTGTTTCGCTAAGTGCAGTTTTGCTAAAAATAAAACCAATAATAGATAAACATTCTGGTCCTTCTACACCTCACTGTAAATCAATATATGAAAGGTGTATTTAGTCAGAACCATGGATAGATTCTTTTAAAACATGATTTGGAGAGAAGGGAAGGAAGGGGAGAGGAGAGAGAGAGGCAGAGAGAGACAGAGAGAGACAGAGAGAGAATGAGATCTTAGCATAATACCTCTTATGTAAAATAAAAAAAACATACACAAAAGAGTGTACCCACAGTTCTGTATCAGACCCATCTGTGAGTGCTTGTTGTGGGAAGCAGAAAGGGTATAGAGAATCAGACACGGAGGGAGGAAATAGAGTAAAGCAAAACAAAAGGGGCCTGCATTCCTCTGACAATCATGTGCTCACTGCAGGCTGAGCATTGTGCTGGGCTTGGGGCTCTGCATGGATTCCAACAGCAAGGGACAAATGCCTCCTGAATGGAGACCCACCCATATGCAATTTTAGTTCCATGAACATTCTAAAATTTATAGGCAATATGGATAAAGGAAGACAAAACAAAAGGAAACTACTGAAAGGCAGTGAGTGTATGAGAGGAATATATGTGGCCGTGAAGCTGAAGAGGAGGAGGGTCAGGGGGAAAATTTAATGTGTGATATTGTTTAATATTTTTATTATGCCTATAAATTGATCATGGTATTTTCTGGAATATATAGAATTTGAAACAAGTTTTGGAGCCTCCTATTGGGAGAGGAAATTACCAACATGTTTGAAGAAAACAATAATCATGAAACAACTGACAGAACCTTTTGTTAAATATCTATTTAGAGTTTGTTAAAAAAAAAAAAAAGCAAAGAAAATTGAAGTTTTCCACTAGCCTCTATATATGTTTGCACAAACTTCCTAAAGCCTGATGTATTTTTTTGACTAATATGTATATCAGTACAGTTTCATTCCCATGTATTTTAAACTCTGGTAATATCCAATTATATTACTGGATGCCACTTAGTTGATTCATATTCATAGACATCAAAATATTAAATTTTAAATCTAAGTGTCTGTCAGAATTACCCAAGGAACTCTGTTAAATACAGAATTCCTGTTAGTGGTCCTCACATTTATAGTTTTATAGTTTTAATCAGCTTGTTCTGGTGATTGTTTCACAGCAAGACAGAGGTCAGCACACAGCCCAGCATCTTAGAAACGTGGCCAAAAGTTGTAGTAGTAATATGGAAATTTATTTTGTTAGCTTCCAGTGCCGGTGTTATCAAACCTCCCTAAAGTAAAATTTGAAAGGAAATCTGTTATGTGTCATGAGGTCAAGTTTTCAATAATTCTGTTTAGAAATTTGCAGGTTTTTTTCAAGATTTATTTATGCATGCAAGAACTGGGGTGTGAGCCAGAGGTGCAGGGGTTGAGAGCATTCATCAGAGAGAGTGGGGAGCAGAATAGGCAGATCTACTGAAATACACTGCTGAGGGGAGCAGCCAGTGAGACAGAAGAGGTCTGCTGTGCCATGTGGGTCAGCTTCCTGGCCTGCCAGGAGTGGAAATTATGCTGTGCTGCAGCGGCTGGTAATAGCTTGATAGTGCTGTGTCTTTAACCCCTCACCACCAGGAAAGCCCCTGAAATAGCAATTCTACTGAAAAACAATAATAGAACACCATATTAATAATATCACATAGTAAGTCTAGCAGACCTGCAGTAGGATACAGAATAATATATATATAATATTAATATATATTAATATATATAATATACATAATGCTATGATGTATTATATATTGATATAATACAAACCAAATAATAATTGAATTATAATTCTGTTCAATCATGGTACTCACATGCACCTGTACAAATTACCTTAAATTTGCTGACTGGAAAACCAAACCAGGAGATTGAAAGAAGCATTCAGTATCAAACTGTGGATGACAACAATCCAATGTGAATATTTAATTGGGTCTCTCATACTTCCTGACATGGGTGGGCATTTATAGTGTTAGTTACGGCAGACGCAAATAGCAGATTTCATCACCCAAGAAAAAATGTTGAAAAGAAAGGAGAACAAGGAAGCTTAATCAACCTGGAAGTCCTCTGTGTCCCTCGCTCCTTTGTTTTGCTAAGAGCAGGTTTTGCTAAAAACAAGCACGGAAGTGTCTGTGGAGCCTGGGGTTTGGCCGCTGCAGGCCCTGTGAGCCCCCCTCACAGCCCTCAGGGACAACTTGAGTCTTGCACTTTTCTCTTCCACGCCTGCGAGGGTGGTGGAGCTTGTCTGACAGCAGAGGTGCGACTCTGACACAGTTTAAGATTGGTGGCATAATAAGAAGACAGTGATCCAAGGGAGAAGTGTGAATTAGAAAAAGAAATCATTTTTCTCTCTCCTCTAGCTGCAAATAACCTCACCCACAGCTCCATATTTCCAAAACTCCAGGCCAAAGGAAAGTATTTGCTGGAGAGTTTTTTTGAGTCCAACATCACCAGGGAACTATATTTGCTAGAGACATGGGTTTTCAAACTCTCTTGTCTCATCAAACTAGTAGTTCGTTGGAATCTCTCATCTCAGGCAGTAGCCATTCATCTCACATCCTTTACCACCACTACCACCCCCTCCATAAAGGCCAAAATCTACCAAGATTTTGGTGGATATGCAGTAGAGGACAGCAAAGATTGTTTCCTTTCTCCAGAGTGGGAAATAATTAGAGCAAGAAGTAGGGGTGGGGGGGAAGGTAGGTGAATCTAATAATTTCATTTTTGCAAAATATTGCATCTAAAAATATGAGCAAGGGTTAAAGACATAGCACTATCAAGCTATCACCAGCCTCTGCAGCACTAGTTCGATCCCTGGCCAGGGAGCTGACTCACATGGCACAGCAGACCTCTCCTGTCTGGCCCACTACTCCCCTCAGCAGTGTATTTCAGTAGATCTGCCTGTTCTGCTCCCCTCTATCTGTGATGAATCCTCTCACCCCCCACACCTCTGACTTGGACCCCAGTTCTTATCTGCATAAACAAGTAAAACTAATAAATAAATAAATATATAAGCAAATGGAGGAGAATAGTCAAGGAAATAGTCAAGGAAAGGAAGAAACATGGAGGTTGGTGACCAACAACGTTCTCATGAGCAAAGCCTTATGACAACTGAGCGATCCCTGAGCTCTTGCAAGACAAGCTGTGGTTCTACATCACCTGAGAGTTTGTTGCAAATACGGCATTTTTGGCCTCATCCTGGAGACTGATATGCAGTCTCACAAACCCAGAGGGATTTGCAACTTCATTTCCTTTGAGAAGCACTCAATTAGGACATTTCCTTACTTTTAGGTTCCCACTCATTTAATAGATAAGTAATACCAAAACCAGGAGGTTTTCACTGCTTGTACTTAATATTTAGTTCTTTTAACATGCACACACTCGCACAAACACACACACACGTTATAGTGACTATATAAATAATTTAATTTGGAGATAATATCAGAAGTTAGAGGTGGTCCTTATGGCCCTTAACAAGAACAGCTAAATTGTATAAAAAGCTCTCACCCAACAGCTGTTTGGAACTCAGCAACTCCCCATACATCAAGATCATGTCCTAACTCTGAATGTGAAAAACTTTCCTCTTGTATGATGACAACATACTGCAGCAGAACCATCTGTGTCCTGCCCCAGAGAGAGTTTTTTTTTTTTTTTTTTTTTGGTGTGCTGTATATGGCTGGGATGAAACACAGCTTAGCCTGATCAGTATCAGAGAAACCCATATACAGTCTGTGTAAGCAAGAGGAAAATGACCTCAAGGGGCAGCCCACTGCAGCAGTACATAAATAAATTGGCAGATGTGTCAACTATGCATATTAGTCCAGGAGTGCAGTTCTTTGGGGACTAAAGTCCAAAGACAAAGACATTGTGGGTTGCCGGTCAATCTGGAGCATGTCTACTAATTTTGCTGGATGTGTTTTTGACAGGAGCTTAAGGGCAGTTCAATAAATTAAAATGTATTTACATGGCAATGAAGAATTATCTTGACATATAGAGTTATTTAATTACCAAGGTGCTTTGTGTGCTGTTCAAGTTAAGACTATGTCAGCCTTCCTGGGACAAATCTTTATTTTCAGGGCCATGAGGTTCAGCCAGAAAGAATTCCCTGGGTTGGAGCTTGTCATTTATATAAGAAGAGTCTCCTCACTGACCCCCATTTCCATAGACAGCTCTAAACAGATCGGTAATCTCAATGTCAGACAGCATGATGAAGTCAGCACTGCAAGGCCAAATGTCCCCCTTTAGGGATGTGGCCTCCCTCTCAGAGGAATTGTAAATGAAGTCATACCCCATTTGCAGTCTCCAAAGCATGTCAGGGTTGCTGTCCGTCTCAGTGACATTCAGAGAATTTTTTGGAGGCATCAAGAGGTAGATGTACAATGAAAGTCCGTGTCCATACTGACAGCATCAAAGAATCTTTGGTAAACAGTGACCTCATATTTACAGGACAGAGATCATTTCCTCCAAGTTATGCAATTATAGGAAAGGGGGTGACACTCAGGTCCAGGTACAAAAGAAAGCACACCAAGACAGAGAAGACAGGCACCAGACAATTCAGGGTCAAAGTCTCAGTGTTAAGTTGGATAGGCAGAAAGGGGGGAAAGTTACTTGTTACTCAGCCTACCTAGAATTTCTACTTCTGAGCTCAAAGGGTTGATTTTATAATTGATTTTGATCAGAGAAAACTTTAGTAACATATACATTAGCAGTCTTTTGGTCCTCTCTTTAGCTAATCCAGGTCAAGGAGTGATTATATTGAATAAAGTGAGATAGAAATGCCAAACATCAACTACCTTCTTTCTTACGGCTGAATCAAAATATCTTAAAAGTTTAGCTTGACATTATTATAGACAGTGAGAATGAACAGACAGGAGTTACCCGTGATCTGACCCAACAAGTCAACCTGGTTGAGCGGAAAGAGCTCTGTTTTAGAAGTTGGGAAACCTGGGTCTCACCTCTTGTTCAACATTTCGTAAGCAAGGTATCCTTGAGAAAGAGACTTTATCTCCCTATTTTCCATTTTCCTCATGCACATGAAGAGTCAGATTACTAAGGAACTAGCTGGTTTATTCCAATTGTATGATTCTATTTCATTTATTCTGTTTCTGGAAATTACCCCCTTTTGTCCATTCATTCTCATAAATGACAATCATTCCAGTTGATTCTAATATTTTCAACCACTGAACTATCCCAAACTCATCTCTCTAGGTCCAAACATCTTGACTCTGGCGGTGGGATCTGACATCACTCGCTATCCCAAAACCCCTCGGCCTGCCTGCCATAGCTTCCTCCAAAAGAAGACTCACTCCAGATTCCTGAAGAGTTGGTGGAAGAGGTGTTTTTGTGCTGAAGCATGATGGCTGCCTTCAGTATTATAGACAGAAGAAGGTAAGAGGAGGGGAGGGATAAAAGTTGGAGTGAGCAAGGAAAGAAACCCTGGGGCTTGCAGTCTGCTCATTGCCAAACTACTGTCTATAAGGTATCATATTAGATTCTAGAAACATTGTCCATTCCTGTGACTTTTAAGGAAGTTTTCCTTCTTTAAAAGTTCAGAGAATTGTAATTTAATGTCTCTGCTGCTGTATTAATCAAGGCTGGCTTAAGTTTCTATCTTATTTTTTCCTATTTTCAGATCCTCTGTGAAAACTTCCTTAGCTAAGACAAGAGAATAAGAACCAAACTACACACCTCTAGAGAAATCAAGTTGCGCTAAGGCAACGTACAAGCTAACATCTCATGGGACCCAACACAGTGCCTGGTCACTGTTTCCTAAACTGCAGGGATTGATGATTGAAGACGTCTGAAGCAGAGTACCTTCGAAGCACCTGGACTACCTTGTTCCACTTTCCAGATTTTATTATAACAATGATTTCTGACTATAGGTGATGGTTGAGCTATTGTAAGGAATATTCTAAAATGCACCGAATCGGTCCTTCTCCCACGTTTCTCATTCAGGAAGTCAGGCATGAGGCCGAGGCCTATGAATCTGGAAAGTGATTCTAGTGTCTAGTTCAAACTATAATCTACAGGTCAGGGCAGGTCAGCAAAAGTCTTTTTTTAACCCTACACAATATGGTGTTTAATTTTTTTAATCAGATGTAAACATAGTAAAATTCATGGATTTTTTTTTTTTTTTTTTACATAGAACTCCCAATTTCCAATTACTTTTTAAAAATTCCCCAGCAGCAGTTTCTGGCCAAATAGTGCCTGCCTCCTCCAGGGAGCTCCTGATCTATGTTTTTCAGTTCAGGGCCCACTGCTTCCTATTGTTTTACACCTGTTTGCCTCACTGGCACTACACCAAGCCACATTTGTTCTCTAGTAAGTGTTCAAAACAGGGATTTTGGCTATTTACCTTACTCGTGACACAATCTTACTTTTCCTTTTTTCTTTTTTTTTTTAAACATTTATTTATTTATACAAGAACTGGGGTACAGGTCAGAAGTTTGGAAGGGTGAGAAAATTCACTAGAGAGAGCAGGGAGCAGAACAGACAGACAGACCGAAAACACTGCTGAGGGGAGCAGTGAGCAAGGCAGGAGAGGTCTGCCATGCTATGTGTGTTTCTCCCTGGCCAGCCGGGGATTGAACCTACGCTGCAGAGGCTGTGGACAGCTTCACAGCGCAGCACTCAACCCGCTGCACCACCAGGGAGGCCCCAACCTTACTTTTTCGATCTTTATTTTACATTGCCTTACTCTCTTAATTTTAAAGTTCTTTTTTGCATTTTTATGTATGTTTTCGAAATGACTTTGAATCTTTTGTAAAATAATGGAAGGAATGGAATACATCAAAAATGAAAAAGCGCATTTTTTAAAATGAGTGATGATTTTATATATTGAGTCATGATGAAGATTCCTTATTCCTATCAGTTATTTGCAGCAGACCAGGCGGTGTCTGCCTGCCCTGGCAATACAAGCCAAGAGCTACTTTGGAAAAACTTTGTCTCCCTCCAGTGCAGGAAAATAGGATTCTCTGTTATCAGGATGAGAAATGATGCTCTGTCTTTGTTCTCTGTTTTCTGAGTATTAAAGTGGAACACACCAGAAGTTTCCAAGCAGGCATGCTTCAGAAGCCCCTGCAAAGTTTTGTTAAGTACACACACACACACACACACACACACACACACACACACACACACCCCTTCTCCTTCCTCCATACCTGTTGATTTTATCTTCTTTTTTAAGCTTTTAAGATAATTCTGAAAACAAATTTGTAATGTGGGTGAGCTCCATGAAATTTATTCTCTTCTTTAGTCAAAAGGCAATAATGCAAGTTTGCCTGATTTTCTTTCTTCAGATGAATGATCATTATCCCAAGGTTGCATTCTTCCTACATTTTGGTGATAATTTTTGCTTCCTCTTGTGAACAGTAGCTGCTAGCTTTTCGTTTTTCTTTAATGCCCTTTTCAGCAAAACAAGTGTACAAAGCAACTTTATGTTGAACACCCCATGTTTTAAATTTCCTGATCCTTCATATTCAGAAGGTTTCTGAGCCCCTGTTTTAGGTCTGGCTTTGCGAGGTGGCAATCATGGGGCCAGTGCTGCCTGCAGATGTTGTGTTTGGCTAGCACGATGTTTTTATAATTTTTTTAATTAAATGCTTTCGAGTGAAGCATGTGCTGTTTAATTTGCCATAATCCCTACTACTACTCTTCATTTCCTTATACTGAACCCTGTCATTTAAATTACCCACTAGACCCTGCAGGGATTTGAGTTTATGAATCCTGGGGCAGATTTATGTGAAAAATTAGAAGTGTGATGGTGTAGTGGTTGGAATTATAATAGATTTTTTTGATTGCTTCTAGTCCTCTTTGGAAAAGAAATGTGAACCTTATAGTAAATTTGGAGACAATTTAAAAAAAATCTTGAGAAATTTCACTTGTGGCCATCAATGCCATAAATGGGTTTTAATGTAGAAATGGCAGAATGTAAAAATATAGCATTATGTTGTTTACAAAGGGCCAAAATAAGCTCCCTTATGGTGGTACACATTCCAGAACATATTACAAATGACCTCCAGAATAGATAACAATGTCTGAGAAGAGTTAATGGAGCATAATGAGAACATAACAGAATAAATTAGCAGAAAATCAACTCAGCCATATAGTATTCATTCATGCAGCAAATATTTATTTATTGAGTACTTTTTATGAGCTTTGCACTGGGAACACAACAAAACAGATGTGGAGCCCACCCTGTGTGTGCTTAGAATTCCATGGAAGAGAATGATTTTAAGGAGTTGATTCACAAATCAATATGCAGCTGTGATTAGTACTACAGGTAAAATTACAGGGTAGGTGAAGGGAATGGTGGTAGTCTGGATCCATCCAAGAGGGACAGTCACACAGTGATGAAAGCAAGTGAGGTTTAATATAAATATTTATTAAGTCATGATAAAAGAAGAACTATAGACTACAGGAAAAATCTATGTGGTACCAAGGGGGTTCTTCTCCAAGCCTGGAGATTCAGATCTCATTAAAGAAACATAGTCAAATCTATTGCATAGCAGAGAAGTGCACCTGCTTGCTGGGCCAGACCTGGCTGAGCCACAAAAGCAAACAGGAAACAATCCTTTCCAGATGAGGTAGCAAAGTGGAGCTGGGGTCTGGCATGTGGGTGTGTGACAGGGGAGGCCCGTGTGGCAGGAGGCCTGGAGCATAGGCTGTTCCTGTCTGAAAAGTAATATTTGCAGGGTATTGGTGTGGAAAGGCCTGCAGGAGGCAGATACAGGGAAGGAGAAAAGTGAGCAGAGGAGTCAGGGCACCATGGCTCACAGGAGACTGGGAGACAGGGATGTCCTCACACAGACAAAATCAAGGTGGTCCCAGGTCACACTGGGACAGCAAGGTCTCCAGGGACAGCACAATTTAGGTCCATGGCTGGCACATAGTACCCCCAGATGCCCACACACCCACTCTGCACACCTATCCAGAGAGGAAAGAAAGAGCAGGAGTCCGTTCCTCCTGCAATGCTCTTCGAGTGCCCTCTACTGAGAGATGGAACACCATGCTCCTTGTAAAGGAAAGCTGAGGAGAGGAATTCCCATTATCGCAGAGCACATATTTAGAGGTGAATTTGGAGCTGAGAAAGAACAAGTTGGCAAGAAACACAAGAATAAAATGGAGGGTCTAGGATAAATTAGAAGTGGGAGTATGTAGGGAATTCTTTTTGCGGATATAATTTTTTTAAATGTTTCTTTTTTTAAGATTTATTTGTGTATACAAGAACCAGGGTACAGACCGGATGTGTGGGAGGGTGAGAGGCTTCACCAAAGACAGAGTGGGGAACAGAACAAAAGTTTGACTGAAATACACTGCTGAGGGGAGCAGTGGGCAAGACAGGAGAGGTCTGCCGTGCCATGTGGATATCTCCATGGCCAGCAGGGATCGAACCGTTGCTGCAGAGGCTGCAGACAGCTTCACAGCACTGCAGTCAACTACCTGCACCACCAGGCAGGCTCAAGGATATATTTTTGCTAAGGCCTGGGGTAGCATAGAAGTTAGCCAGACAGAGTTGGGAAGAACATTCTCCAGGCAGAAGAAACAACATTTGTGAAGCCTGTGAACTGGAAAAAAAAAAAAGCTTGTCAAGCATGAAGAACTCGGATAAATCCAATGTCCCCAAGCACAGTGCAAGGGGGAGGGCAGGAAAGCAAGAGTTGGGCTAAAGAGGTAGAGATAAGGTCATAATAAGGGTCCTGAGTCAATGACAGGGATTTTGGATGTCTTTAGTAGTTCAAAGAAAACCACCTAATTGTCTTAGGCACAGGAATTTATAAAAGATTGTACTAATTGTTATGTGGAGAATAAACCAGAGAGGGCAAGAGTGAAATGGAAATACCAATCAGGACACCAATAACACCAGTGAGAGTCTAGGAAGAGGAGATAACGGCCTTTACTGGTGTGGGAATGTATGAAGCTAACTGGTCCTCGCTTAACATAGGTCAATAGGTTCCTGGAAACTATGACTTTAAGAAAATTACATAACAAAATCCAACCCTGAAATGCTTCATTCAGTATTGCCAGGGATTCTTTTTTCTTTTCAACTTTATAATTAATGATATTGAATAAAGCAAAATTTTGGAGGACTTGCTGCATATTTAATGCTCTAATCAATACAATTTGATGATGAATTAAAAGTGGTCAAGGATGGTGAGATAAAGAGACTTCAGGTGTGTCATTAAGTGAAAAAGGAAAATGTTATAAAGATATAGGAGAAGGTATGATCACTATATCTATATATCACAGTACTATATAATTGTATATACTATGCATGCTATATATTATATCTTCTGTATGGTATTTTAGGCCACAGAAATTGATAAGATTGCTAAGGGAGAGAATATACAGTGAGTTGTAAAGGTAGCCCTTAACTTTAACCCTAAAGGTGGAAACAAGTAAGATTGAGAGAGGTCATCAGAAAGGTATAAACAGGGGCCTCCCCGGTGGCACAGCGGTTGAGCGCTGGGTTGCGAACCTGCCCGCAGCCTCTGCAGCGCCAGTTTGATACCTGGCTGCTCCCCGGCCACTGGAGGAGGGTCCCGCATGGCGCGCAGACCTCTCCTGCTGCCCGCTGCTCCCCTCAGCAGTGTACTTCGGTCCTTCTGCCTGCTCTGCTCCCCGCTCTGACTCTGGTGAATTCTCTCACCCTCCCGAGCTTCTGACTCTACCCAGTGCTTGTATAAATAAATAAATAAATAAATAAATAAATAAATAAATAAATAAATAAATAAATCTTAAAAAAAATACTTAAAAAAGTTTTTAAAAAAATTAAAAAAAAAAAAAAGGTGTAAACAAAACCCAGGAAAATGTGTGTCATGAAACCAAGACAAAGAGGAAGTTTCAAGAAAAATGATCAATGTGTTTCCCAGTGTTGCTGATAACCCACACTGAGATGAGTACTGCAACATATTTGTTGGATTCGGCATCATACGGGTTATTGGAGACTTTGGAAAAAGAAGTTTGCATTAATAGAGGTGAGAAAGTTAACAATTCATTAATGTGATTTGGAAATGTGTAAACAATTTGTAGACCAACCTTTTGAAAACTTAGATATGAAGAGACTGGAGAAATAAAGTGATAATTGTTTTTAGTGCATTTACAGTCAGCTAAATTATTCATCTATTGGAATGGGTTTAAGTCTACTATTGTAATTTTTGCTGTCAATTTGTCTCTTTTCTATTTGTCTTTTCCTTACCTTTCTTGCTTCCTTTCCATTGATTAAATAGCTTTATTATTCCATTTAACTTAAGAGTTATTCTTTTTACTATTCTTTTAGTGATTATGAAAACTATAGCAGCATACAATTAGAGTTAATATAAATCAATACTTATACTATTTTGTGGGAAATTAAAGCATCTAATTCAAACCATGTCCTAAATAATATGTTTGTGTTGTCACATAGTTTAATTCTATACAGGTTACATATCCTATGAGATGCTATCAGTATTCTTTATAGTCAGTATTCTTTTATATTTACTAACATATCTACTTTTCCATCAGCATTTATCTGCATCTGCAAACTTTTAACCTGACAACACTTTTCTTTTCTATAAGAATGCCATTTAATTTAGGTCTGCAAATGATGAATTTTTTAGTTATCGCTGGCAATTTTTTATAGTTTTTTTTTTTAAGATTTATTTATTTATACAAGCACTGGGGTACAGGCCAGAGGCACCGGAGGGTGAGAGAATTCACCAGAGACAGAGCAGGGAGCAGAACAGGCAGACAGACCGAAGTATACTGCTGAGGGGAACAGCAGGCGAGACAGGAGAGGTCTGCCGCGCCATGTGGAAATCTTCCTGGCCGGCCGGGAATTGAACCGGTGCTGCAGAGGCTGCAGACAGCTTCACAGCTCTGCGCTAAACCCACTATGTCGCCAGGGAGGCCCTCACTGGCAAATATTATCTCTCCTTAATAATTTAGGAATTATTTATTGGATTTATAATTCTAATTTGGTAATTGCTTTCTTCCAGAACTTTCAGTATGACTTTCCATTTTCTTTCCATGTTCATTTTCCATGTTTTTATGGTTTTCTTTGTTTCTGTATCAAAACAGGGATGGGAAGAGCACAAAGGACTACCATGATGGTGCACGGGTGAATTGGTGGTGGGAATTTCACGGGGACTATACCCAAGATGATAAAGCATACATTGTATAAAAATGAAGACTGATGTATAAAATAAAACAGTGCTTTAAAAAAAGAAGTTATTTGTTAGTCTTATTACAATGAACATGTTAATAAGACTCATTATTTCTTTCCATTTTATGGTGCATATATTCTTCTGACATACCTCCAACTGTTTAGTTTAATAGCAAATTAGCTAACAAGATTTTATGTTCAATAATTATACTTTCAGTTCTAGTTTTCATTTGATTATTTTTTAATAGTTGTGAATAGAACATGTATAGTATATGTGGTCAAACTTGTCTTTTATTTTTGAACATACTACTTATCATGTTGAAGTCCTTTTCTAATGATTCCTTTATCACTATCTCTTATGGGTCTGTTTTCATCATCTGCCATTTCTGCAATTTTGTTTCTGTCAGAAGGGCACTAATAAAAGGGCACTAATCCCAGCTCATCTTGATGTAATCAGTGCTAAAATTGTAAGGCAAACTCTGAGCTCCTGTATGATTTGTTCTTTTTGTCATTTACCCTAATTCCCAGTGTTACTCTTCTAGGTTCTAATTCAGAGTCTGATTAATCAGGACCACCTCCTTGATGTGATCTGAACTTCAAGTTTCTGTTGAAAACTTGAGTTATCAACCTCCAGATGGTAGTGACCCCAGCCTTGGTTTCATCTTCTACTGAACTTCTAGCTCCTTTATTTTTCTCTGTTTTTTAAGTTCTTTGATACATTCAAGATGATATAGATAGCTAGAGATATATAGCTTTTCAATTGTTCTCAGTAATATCTTGATACTAATAACTAGTCTGCCATTGCCAAAAGGCAAATTCCAACAACAGCCAAAAAGAAAGGCATCTTGTGACTAGACTTGTTTTTGTTATTGTTTTTAAGGTGTCAAATACCACAAAAGTGCAAAAGCTTCTAAAAGTGAATGAAACAGAGGAGGGGGGAAAGTTGAAGATAGAGGAAAGGAAGAATAACCGATTAATATGTTTAACTTATAAGCCATATATCTTAAAAGTTGGACTTATATAGCCAGCTGTGTCACTGAACTTTAAGAAGGATAAAACTGAATGTTCAACAAGGTTAAAAACAAAAAGAGGCATTCTCTGTAGATTGCAGCAGAACAAGCCAGCTTTTGTTCTGCTCTGTGAATCTATATATGCAGGAACCCAAATGTGGGTGTGTGTGTGGGAATGGGAGACACTTTACACGCTGGGATTTACAGATGCTCAAGAAAAAAAGCACTGTTATGCTTTAAATACTTCTCTATTTTAGGAGTTCTGATCGTCACGGTGTATTTACTTTGCTATATTGGATGAGCGCAAAGGGATGAAGGGAACACATAGTGAGAAAGACTTCATTTTGAATAAAGAGTAAAATTTGGATCATGAAATAAGATTATTTCAATCAAGTGTCTTTAATATCATTTATAAATGAGATCTGCTAATCTTTGATTTTCTTTTATGATGAAAAGTGAATAATATTCCTTTTTAGAATAGCCAACACGCTAACAATTCACTGTCCAAAGCTGCACAGCTCTCATACTTAATGGAGGCAGAGTGAAGAACTAGAAACTGAGTGTGGCCTTTGAAGCTCAATCTAGCTTTACAGTCCACAATCTTAGAATACTGATTTTATACTATGAATGTTGTTCATGAAAAGTCACCAGAATATAGGTAACTCTTGGAACTTGCTCTAGATTTAATCCAATGAACAGAGGAGAACCAGGCCCACAAAATGAGTTTCAGTGGGTAATGGAAGAAAAGAGCATAGTGATTTCTGCTTAAATGTATGCTCCTATTTGCTACTGAAATGGTTCCCTGTCTGCAGATATCCAGGCTATCATGTAGAGGAGACAGAATAATGGAGCGTTGGGGAGCAATTTGGCAAGAAATTCAACTGTGTTAATTATTTGTGTATAGCGTTGGTAGTCTATGCCATGAAGTCACCCAGGAAGAAGACAAAAGAGAAAAGAACTGAGAACTAGACCATCAAGATGCAGTCAGGGGCAAACAGAAGCTTAGTGCAGGGAGAGGAATGGACAGGAATAATTAAGAGCAAGAAGAAAACCAAGGTAGTCATATGTTCCCTGAGCCCAGAGACAAATGTGCTTCAAAACAGTAGGGGGACGGGGAGGTCAGTGGAGTCACACTGTGAAGTCACCCCCCCTGCCAGATACAAACCTCTTCATGGGAGAGTGGACTTCCCTTGTGATGACTGAACTGCCTGGAATTTCCTTGTCTGTATCTTTGATCTCACTTTTTCCCAGTCACATATTTGTCTCTATCATCCTGGAGTTGGGAATGATATTTGAATGCAATTTTTTCTTTGAAAAAGATATTTTTTTATTTATTGTTTTTGATTTGTATGTTTTTAAACAATTTATTTATATATATTTTACATCATTGTTTATTTTTAAGCAATGTTTCCTTTTCTTTCCCCCCTCAGGTGAAGTCCCTATAGAAATGCCTCCACCAATGCACCCGTGCACCATCACCTCAGTCCCCTGTGCTCCCCCCTCCTTTCCTCCCTCTGACCCCTCTCCCTCCTCCTCCCTTGCAGAATGTTTCTGGTTTATATTTGTCTGTTTGTTTTTGTTTTGTTTTGTTTTGTTATTATTTTTCCCCTGATGTCTTCTTTAGTTCCCCTATATTACTCATGAAGGGAAACCATCTGATATTTTTCTTTTTCCTTCTGACTTATTTCACAGAGCATAATTCCTTCTAGCTCCATCCACATTGCTGCGAATGTCATGAGTTTATCTTTTTTTGATTGCTGAATAGTATTGACCGATCATACTTATTGTGTATATATACCACATCTTCTTGATCCAGTCATTTATTTTTGGGCATTTGGGTTATTTCCAGGTTTTACCGATTATAAATAGTGCTACAATAAACATAGGGGTACCGGTGTACTTTTGAATGAATGTTTTTGTGTCTTTTGGGTAGAATGCAAATTTCTTGTGACTAACTTTCCATTTCTCATCTCCTTCAAATTCTTTGAAAGAGTCATCTAACACTATCTTCCTTCCATTTCTTATAACCCATTATAATTAGGTGTCTGATTCCAATGTATTATGGTTTGTGATATTATAGGCTTGGCCAAGGAGAGTGTAGGATCAGAAAAACAACGGTCTATCAACCATTAAAGGGATTTGACAATGTCTACTTGATGTTGTTCTTGTGTAGAATAAATTAAGTAACTTATGTAAAACAGTCATTACAGAGTTCAAACAACAGTTTTAATAGTAGATTCCATTTCATTAACGGATTTTACCCTATTCTAAGTTACTCTGGTTATGTACCTGATGTGTGAACACAGATTCAAATTCAGATCTGCATAGCTAAAAAGTCCAGGTTCTTTCTTTCCACCACTCCAGTCTTCCTTCTGGGTATTCTTGCCCCCAGTTTTTTGCAATGCAAACAACCTGATCCTGGAAACCACTATCCTAACCTAGATCCCAGGTTCATGCTTCAGAACATGACTTTACCCTGCCAATCTGCATATACTCCAGATACGAGTCTTCTCTGGCTGTCCATGCCCTTTCTCCACAGCCTGTCAGCTCTAGAAAAAGCTGCAGGATAAAACAGAGGCAAAAAATAAAAAAATAAAAAATAAGTAAAAGAGAGGCAAACATAAAAACTACTAATTATGATTTGTAAACATTGTTTGCTTTCACAAGAATTGAATTAAAAAAATCTTATCAATGGAATAATTCTAATGGCATTCAGAAAGCATGGGATAAATCTATGTAAAGATGTAGTCAGTATAACAGGGTATCTCCAAGTCCCCAATAATTTAATCTTCCTGTGTCAATACCTCATTGGAACCTTATTTTGTAATTTCAGAGATGCCCAGTAGGTGGAGTAGCTCACTCACAGATGGTTTTCTCCACAGCCCACCATATTCTTGTTAATGCCGAAAGAGATTGAGAAATAATTTAGACCAACCTCCTTCCTTTCCAACATAGGAAAACAATGATTAGAGATAATTTAATTTACAACAGAAGATAAAGCACTTAAACCAGGTGACTGATAGTCATTTGAAACTCTCCTATTTATAATAGTTGCCAACTCTAATTTGGGGTAACTTCTCCTAAGACATTAAGCTAATTCTGGGTTAGGAGGACATGCGCTATAATGGGAAGAAACCCATTCATTCACCTTTCTGACTTTTCCCACCACCTTCTGCTTTTTCCCCTACAACAAAATCCCACCTGCCAAGTGTTGAAGGTATAAGTGAGAAGAAAACGAATTTCTCAAAATGGTTTGCCTCCCAGGCTGCCTCAGTATCAAATTCCCAGGGATAAAAGCAAGGCAATCATTCCTTGTCCACTTCTAAAAAATATTTCTGGAAGAAAGTCACAACTAGTCAGTTACCAGCAAAATATTTATCGAACACTTACTATAAGCAAGGGATAGAATGATAAGAACAGTAGACAAGGTCAATAGCTATTATGAGATTTGTTTGGTTCAATGTGGGAAGAGACAGAAAAGAAACAAGATAATTTCAGACACTGATAAGCATTTAAATTTGAGAGTGCTGGGGAAGAGAGGTGGTTGGGAGACAATTTTCAAGGAATGGTCAGAAAGGCTTATGGACAAGATGTTATGTAAAATAAAACAAAGATCTGGGAGAATGATTTTAGCAAAGGAAACAGTGAATACAAAGGACAAAGGATCTGAGAAGGGGTCATTAAGCTATTTTCAAGCATTATATTAATGAATATTAGATAGTTGGCTGGGTTCCTCTTGAAAGCTTCTACCTTTGATAAAGATACTGAAGGAACTAAAGTTTGAATTAGAGGAGGGAGAGGGTTCATCCGAGAACACATCAGGTGTGTTGCCTTTCCCTTGTGCGGGGTGGTGGGGACAGAGCCCAACATCCAGCCGTGTGGCACTCAGTCACGGGGCATGCAAGGAGAGAAGGTAGGCATTGAAAGGAAACAGAAGATACTCACTCAAGGGACAAGTTGAGGGTTCCAAGCAATGGAGGTCAATAATAGAAAAAAAAAAAAACTGAAAAGGAGGTTCGTCACAAGACCAGAAACCTGGCTCACACAAGGAGGTGGGAGTAGAAGAGATTAACATAGCCATTGACACAGCTGTGGAAACCAAGATCCTTAGGCACAGATGACACAGTTGTGGAAACTAGTATCCTTAGGCACAGACTAGTATCCTTAGGCCTGGACGCCTAGATTACAAAGTATAACATCCAAGCAGGTATCAGAGGGCCATCCAAAGATAAAGATATGGAGATTGAGCCCGTTGTAGAATCTCTGGTCCCTTTCAAATTCTACATAGTTATCCAAAATTAGCAACCAACTGACAGCTCATAAGGAGTGAGCCCCTCCCAAACAGAAGACTCTATCAGTGCAGTCTCTGCACAGGCTCAGGGCAGCACTCTGTTTGCCCACCTGAGACTATGCAGGTGCCTCTTTTCACCAACTCTCTCCCTCTGCAGGGCAGCAGCCTTCCTGCCTGCTCATGACCTGTCAAGGCCACCCGCCTGCAACCATGCAGGCCTCTCTTAGCAAACCTGTCTCTCTGGGGCAGCTCTTCCTGCCTGCTTGTGTCTATGCAAATGTCTTTCACTGTTTTATCCCTTCCCTAATAAAAACCTGCTCTTTAACTATAACTACCCTCTCTGTCTCATGGAGAAACTTGCCTGGGAAACGCCGTGTGTCACAGAAACAGGAGCTTTGGTGAAACCTTTCCCAGAGTAAACCCAAGGACCTCACACTCCAAACCCACTAACTCCAAAAACCCCAACACCAGGTATGAACTGTTTACTCTTAAAAGTTTTCTTAAAAGAGCTTTTGAAATAAATAGCCAACATAATGCCTTATTTTTTCCTGGGAGGTGGGGAGATGATAACTTAGTGTTTCTCAAAGTATGGTCTGAAAACCACCAATCAGAATTATCCAGGCACTTGATATCCCTGGATATCATTGAAGGTCTTCCAAGTCTGAATTTATGGGCTAGGACTCAAGAATATAGATTATAATAATTAACCACACAGTACCACATAAAACCACAAACACTATGTATAGCATACCCGCTAGAGTTGAGAATCCATGCTCCATTAAATGTACATTTTATCAACTGTTCAAATAGTATCGCCTCTACTTTTTCCTAGGACAGGCTCAGTTCTTCAAAGAAGGAAGAGGCTAAAATAGCGCTGAGAGAAAGGTAGAAGAAAATTCTGTGACAAAAACCTGCAAAAATTAAGGTCTTTAATATGTATCTCTATAAAAAAGATATAAGTAATTTATGATTTTTAACCATTCTATTTATTTTGTCTTTGTGGATTTCTTCAAAGGCATGGTAATATTTTTGCTATGGATGATATAATTTTGTGGGCAGTAATAGGCTCTCTTTCAATCTCTAGAGCATTAACTCTCTCCTCATCCTGTTCTTGGAGAAAGTTCCACTAGTGAAATTGTGAGTTGGGAGGGTGCAATTTTAAATCCTGCCACAGACAATAATAAGGATACCACAAATACATTTGGAATGCTATAAAAAATGTCCATGTTCCTCATGTTCACCGGTGTTTTCATATTTTATTTGGAAATCAATAACTAAAAAGCAAGAGTAAGTCTGGACTTTGTATTGAACCACTTCTTATCTGCAACTAAGTATTGAATTTTTTTTACTACCCTTTTCATTGATACAACCAAAAAAAATTAAAAAGAGCAGGATTATCTGGTTGCTTGACACAGTCTGATAAATTTTTTAAAAGATTTTTATTTATTTATGCATACAAGAAGTGGGGTACAGGCCAGAGGTGCAGGGTATGAGAGGATTCACAGAGACAGAGTGGGGAACAGAACAGGCAGACTGATTGAAATACACTGCTGAGGGGAGCAGCAGGCCAGACAGGAGAGGCCTGCTGCACCATGTGGGTAGCTCCCTGGCCAGCCAGGGGATTGAAATGTACTGCAGAGTCTCCACATAGCTACACAGTGCTGTGCTTAACCCCTTGTGCCACCAGGGAGGCCCCACTCTGATAAATTTAATGTTTGATTTCTTTCACATTTTTTATCATCAGAAATTTAAAAAGAAAGTGTATCACATTTTTCTCCCAGATTTTTCCTGTTGTAATTCCTGAAAGTGGCGACAGTAGCAATAGCAGCAGCAAGACCTATGGAAAGATCTTTCAGAAGTCATACAGCCTTTGCCCAAAAATTATTAAACCACTTAACTCTTCACATGTTTTAATCAAAATATTAGAGACTTTATCAGCTGGAAATAATTTTATGGTTCCCTAATACTTTACTTTTCTCTTGAAGAATTCTATTTTCATTTCTTTTTTTTATTATTAATTTTTTAAGATTTTTTTTAATTTATTTATACAAGCACTGGGTACAGTCAGAAGTGCGGGAAGGTGAGAGAACTCACCAGAGCCAGAGCGGGGAGCAGAGCAGGCAGAAGGACCAAAGTACACTGCTGAGGGGAGCAGCGGGCGGCAGGAGGGGTCTGTGCGCCATGTGGGACCCTCCTCCCGTGGCCGGGATGCAGCCGGGGATCGAACCGGCACTGCAGAGGCTGCTGGTAGCTTTGCAACCCAGTGCTCAACCACTGCGCCACTAGGGAGGCCCTCAATAAAATATATACTAAATCAGTAAAAGAAATTAAAATTTGTGTATCTATTCTTTTCAAGTAGTTCTCAGGGTGCAAGGTTAAGAATGAGCAATTAAAGCAAATTATTCATGAACTACATGTGCCGTTTGCATTTTTCCCTTCGCAGTGTTTGCCATCACAGTTTACATGGATGGTATTTACTTGCTTATCTGCCCTTTGGCCTCAGAACTAAGATAACGTTTGCAATGGACATGAGTCACTCTTGTCCTAAATATTGCATAGTGGCATGGACTAACATCTCCCATTTCCATGGCCCAAACACAATGACAACAAACACTAGGCTCTGGCCTTCAAGATTCTTTGTACCTCCTGCCATTTTGTATGGAGGTCATATGTGTTTATTATATAGCAAGGAGTTTTAATATTAAAAGAGTTGCACAAAATTCCACCCAGAAAATTTTTAAATAAACCCTTGCAAATGGAGTTCTTGCTCTAGCTATGAAAAATGTGTTCTGAAAGCACAGAAGAACATCATATGCAACTTGAAACTTTTCATCAGAAATTGAGAGAGCTCAAGGTCAGTTTAATATTAATTCTCCCCCAGTTCTTTCATCTAATAGATATCAAGTTACATTTGAATCTGGTAAAGAGATATGAATTTAGGTCACTTTAGTCTTCAAAGAACAAATTTCTTGAGAAATATTCTGTTTCTAGCTATTTAGTCTTGTGTATCATTAGGTTTTGTTAAGGTGGAAATGACCAAAACTGGCCTTTTTTATACAAAGAAAAATTCATTTCTGGTAAGTTGAAATTGCTTTTGAATAATTTATAGGCAACTGAGAATTCATCAGATCTGATATCATCAGCAGCCATGAGATTGCCTTGTTCTATAATGGGTGCTATGGGAACTGGAAAGCTGGAGTTAGCATGACAATTTCTAAGAAACTCACACAGGTTAAAGGCAGGCAAGATTTAAGAAAGAGAAAGCCTGGGTTAAAAATATATCAGAAGGAAACTTTAAAAAAAATAGCCTCATCAAAAAGGATAATCTTTCTATTTCCCATTCACTACAGATTCACTTTACCATTGTTTCAAACTGATAAGGCAAAGCCTCATCTCATATCACTACCTTCACCTGCTTTATATTAGGTGGGGAAATGAAGGTGATTTGGACAACAGATAAAGTAATGAGGCAAACAAAAGGAAATAGATTAATCCAAATAAACTAAGAAAAATCTGCAATTTATTAAAGACCAATTTCCGATTTCTTCTATTCATAGATTATAATTCTTTCTTCTGTTCTTTTAGATTTACTTCTGAATCACACTACTGTGTATTTCATCCTAACTTAACAAACTAACAATCTTGGGATGTTCCCAATATCCCAAGTTTAACCTTCTTTTTCATTCATTTAAAATGCTTTTCTTGATCATCTTTTGTGTACAAGGAACACTAGTTAATCACCAGTCTAGAAACCAAGTTGAAAAAAACAAAGTGCTTACTCTCACAGTTGGGGGCGATTGAGATTTAACCTTCCAAGTGAAAATTCCAAGTAAAATTCCCAGTGAAAGCAACTTGTGGAAAGGGTGGAGAGGAATGTGCTGGGTCCCAACCAAGGAACTTCAAATGAATCAGTTTGATTTCATTCTGGGGAATTGAGAGACCAATGGAGACTTAGAGTACTATATCACAATTTTTTTCTTTTTTAAAAAAATATTTATTTATTTATTTTTATACAAGAACCAGAGTACAGGCCACATGTGCTGGAGGGTGAGCGGATTCACCAGAGACAGAGCAGGGAACAGAACAAGCAGACTGATGGAGTACACTGCTGAGGGGAGCAGCGGGTGAGACAGGAGAGGTCTGCTGCGCCATGTGGGTTGCTCTGAGGCCGGCCAGGATGGACCCGGTGCTGCAGAGGCTGCGGACAGCTTCACAATGCTCAACCACCTGCACCACCAGTGGAGGCCCCACAAATTTTTCTTTAATAATAATTTAATAGTATTTCATTGTAATTTGTTTCCTTTGTAATCCTATGTATCTTGATGTTAACATTTTAAATGTTACTTTTAAAAAGATACACAAGGTTCTCCAGACTGCCAAGCACAAAAATCTTTGTAAAGATGTGGGTCATCATTTGAGAGAAAATATCCCCAATTCTCGCTCTTCCTGGAAGCAACCTTTCTTTGGTTCACCACTTGTGACCAAAAAGTAGAGCTCACCCCTCATCTACCATCTCATTACTGCTTTCACCTCTCACTTTTTTTTTCAACTTTTCCTATCTTATGAATCTTCTTTGAAACACATAAAATGCCAATGATTCTGATAACAAACATGATCTCAATCTCAATTTTCCTAGTGAAGTCTTTCCATGGGAAATAAAATATTGTACTCTTTCTGGATCAAATCAGTTTGTGGTTGTTGCATACAGAAGCCAACTTTTAAATGTGAATGTTAAGTCTCCAAGGATTTGCTCCCTTATAGGTCAGAGCAGGAGGTGAGGGAACGATTTCCTGCTGAGAAATTAATGTTGCATGAGGCACCTTGACAAGTCTGTTGGCTACCCAGTGACAGGAGGAGCGACCAGAGGAAGGAAATTTGATTAAAGAATGGAAAGAATGTGAACCAAACACGAATTTCATCTAAGGTTGACCCTGACTTCTCCTAGTAAATGATCTTGTGTGTTAAAAATCTTGGCATATATAAATAAATTGATAACCTCCATTCTATCATTTTTCAAAAGGCACAGATTTAGACCACAAACTAAAAATGAAAGTCAACAAATATTTTCTTTGTTGACATTGTGATGAAACTAGAATAATTTTAAGATTTTGTTTTCATGAAAATCCTTTCCTTTGACTAAGAGATGGTATTGATAGAAAATGCTATGCATACTGTAGAACTTTGGGGAGATTCGAAGTAGCTTTATTTGGTTAGGTCTTTTATCTTTGAACATGCCCATCCAATGACTGATGAAAAATACTGGGATGGAAAATTATACAAAGAATTTTCATCAGGGGCCTCCCTGGTGGTGCAAGGGGTTAAGACACAGCGCTATGAAGCAATCCTCAGCCACTGCAGCATGAATTCAATCCCTGGTCTGAGAGATACACACATGGCACAGCAGACCTTTCCTGACTCTCCTGCTGCTCCCCTCAGCAGTGTATTTCAGTACATCTGCCTGTTCTGCTCCCCACTCTGTCTCTGGTGAATCTTTTCACCCCCAGCACCTCTGGCCTGCACCCCAGTTCTTGTATGCATAAATAAATAAAACTTTTAAAAAAAAATTCTATCCACTATTGAAAGTAACTCAATGAGGTTTCAAGGGCTATTTCCAAAAATCTGTAATTTGATATTTTTTTAAATAAGTAAGAAAATAGGATATGAAATTGATCATTAGGACTAGAATCGAAAATATAGAGGAAAAAAATGCAAAGTAATTGACAAAACTAAGCCAAAATAAATCCTAGAAATATGACCACAGAATTAAAGTTGTTAGAGGGGAAAGAAGGGTAGAAATGGGAACAGTGTGTGAAACACTGGCCAATGGGAGGTGTGAACCTGTTCCCCTGAATTATGCACAATGTTGTAAACCAGCATTACCTCAAAATGAAAAAGTATATAAATAAAAAAGACTAGAGACAAATTCAAGAGTGACTAGTATCACAAAATGTAGATTTAGAGTTCAAATGACTTATAATTTAAAGAAATAATTGGTGGATAGAAACAATATTTACTGAGGGAAGAGGAGTCAAGTGTATATTTGTGTCAGACTCAAAGCCTCAAGAGTAGTTAGAATGGGGACCTCCCCTGGTGGCACAGCAGTTGAGCGCTGGGCTGCGAAGCTGCCTGCAGCCTCTGCAGTGCTGGTTCGATCCTCGACCGCCAGCGAGGGTCCCGTACCTCTCCTGCCGTGGCCGCTGCTCCCCTCAGCATTGTATTTCATCAGTCTGCCTGTTCTGTTCCCCACTCTGTCCTGGTAGGCCCTCTCACCCTCCCGGGCTTCTGACTGTACCCAGTGCTTGTATAAATAAATAAATAATCTTTAAAAAAAAAAAGAGTAGTTAGAATGGGACACAGTCATCTAGAAAGCAAAGTTCTAATGCCAAATTGTAAAATATTCACTCTCTGGTCACTGTGAAGTCATTGTTTCTATAAGGATAGAGCCACAGGGCAGTAGGGCAATTTCTGAACCTTGTGCCCAGGGAGACATGAAGAAGGATACTTATTACAGGAAAGACAAAAATTCAGGTAGTATTAAAAAAATTACCAAATCAAAACCACAATGAGATGATGCCACCTTACTCCAGTGAGAATGGCCCATATGGGGGGTGAGGGGAGTAAACTGTGGAGTAAAAGGGTGTGAAAGATGTATGAGTAAAACCCTTATACACTGTTGGTGGGAATGTAAACTGGCCCAGCCCCTCTGGAAAATAGTATAGGGGTTCCTCAAAATATTAAAAATAGATATACCATATGATCCAGCAATTCCACTCCTATGTATCTAATTGAAGATTACAAAATCATTAATCTATTCATTGTAGCACTATTTACAATAGACAAGTTATGAAAACAACCTAAATGCCCATCAATGGAACAGTAGATTAAGAAGAAATGGTATAGGGCCTCTCCAGTGGCGCAGTGGGTTGAGCCAATGCTGTGGAGCTGCCTCTGCAGCCACTGGAGCAGGAGGCAGGGTGGGGATCAGAACAAAAGGGGGAGGGAGCACAATGACATAGGGTAAAGGATAAAGGGTACTTTAATAACAGGTGTGGTGTGGTCACATATATCTGAGGAGGTATGAACCTATTCCCCTCAATTATATACAATCTTGTAAGCCAAAGTTACCTCAATGAAGAGAAATAATAATAAAAAAAAAATCTTGGTTTGACATCTTGTGATATAGGAAATCAAAGGTCTAGTTCAGAATTCAGTTTATTTTCATACATCATTTTTGTGGCTATGATAACTTAAATGGCCACTTCACATAACTTTCTAAATCATGGCAATAGTTACTCAGTTCAATGCACCAATTATGCAAGATTTTTTATTTAAATTTTGTTACTCAATGTCCATCTTCCTTGATGTCAATTACTCATCCATACAAACAAACTGGATATTGCTACATTTTGGTGTGTTTTTTTAAGATTTATTTATTTATGCATACAAGAACTGGGGTATAGGCCAGAGGTGTGGGGGTTGAGAGGGTTCACCAGAGACAGAGTGGGAAGCAGAATAGGCAGATTGAAAAATAGTGATGAGGGGTGCAGAGGGCAAGGCAGGAGAGGTCTGCTGTGCCATGAGGGCTGCTCCCTGGCTGACTGGGGATTGAACTCGTATCAGAATATCATGTTTGGAAGGTTTTAAAAATTCAAGTAACTTAAGTGTGGAACTAGGAGTTATTATAGGTGAAACCCACTATTTTTGGCAAACTGATGATTAAGGACAGAAACATCCCCCAAATGTTCACTTCATAACATGAGTGCCTTTCAAAAGAAGTTCCTTTATCATCCATTTTTAAAATATAAACTTTACCTTGAAGGGGCAAAGCAAGTCTGCTTATTTTTTCAAGTATCTTCCAGGTAACCCACTACAGATAATACATGTCATCAAAAAAAATTAAAATTTACCAACTTGGCCTGTCATGTCTTTTTGTTTTTGTTTTATTTTTTTTTTAGATAATAAATTTTATTGTTATATTCCCCATACAATTGCAGCCCCCCCATTCTGACCCCAATCCCTCCCCTCCCGCCCCCGCCCCCCTAAAAGTGTCTCTGGCTCATAGTTTTTTGTTGATTTTGATTTTCACTTTCTTATAGTTATTCATTTTCCTGGTCCCTTATTTAAGTTTTCTAGATTCCTGCTATGAGTGAGACCATCCGGTATTTTTCTTTTTCTTTTTGGCTTATTTCGCTGAGCATGATCCCTTCCAGGGCCATCCATGTTGATGCAAATTGCATGTGTTTATCTTTTTTGAATGCTGAGTAATATTCCATGGTATATATGGACCACATCTTCTTGATCCAGTCATCTATTTTTGGGCATTTGGGTTGTTTCCAAAGCTTAGCTATTGTAAACAGTGCTGCTATAAACATAGGGGTGCAGGTGTTCTTTGGAATTGATGTTTCTGTGTCCTTTGGGTAAATACCTAGGAGTGGAATTGCTGGATCATATGGAAGCTCTATGTTTAGTAGGTCCAGAAATCTCCACACAGCTTTCCACAGTGGTTGGACCAGTTTGCACTCCCACCAACAGTGCAGAAGAGTTCCTTTTTCTCCACAACCTCGCCAACATTTGTTGTTGCTAGTTTTTTTAATATGTGCCATTCTCACTGGTGTAAGAAGGTATCTCATGGTAGTTTTGATTTGCATTTCCCTGATGACAAGTGATGTCGAACATTTTTTCATATGCCTGTTGGCCATTTGCATTTCCTCTTCAGAGAAGTTTCTTTTTAGCTCTTCTGCCCATTTTTTGACTGGATTATTTTCTTTGTTGTTGTTGAGTCTCATCAGCTCTTTGCAGATTTTTGTGATCAGTCCTTTATCATTAGTGTTGGGTGCAAAAATGTTCTCCCAGTTGGTGGGGTTTCTCTTTGTTTTTGTTATTGTCTCTTTTGCTGTGCAGAAGCTCTTTAATTTGATGTAGTCCCAGCTGTTTATCTTTGCCTTCACTATCACTGCTTTGGGTGATGTGTCTGTAAAGATGTCTTTGATGTGCAAATCATGTAGTGTTTCGCCTATATTTCCTTCTATATATTTTATGGTTTCAGGTCTTATGTCTAGTTCTTTAATCCATTTTGAGTTGATTTTTGTGTATGGTGTGAGGTAGTGGTCAAGCTTCATTCTTTTGCATGAAGCGACCCAGTTTTCCCAGCACCATTTATTGAACAAACTTTCTTTGCTCCAATGCATAGTCTTTGCTCCTTTGTCAAAGATTAGTTGACCATAAATCTGTGGGTTTATTTCTGGATTTTCTATTCGATTCCATTGGTCTGTATGTCTGTTCTTGTTCCAATACCATGCAGTTTTGATGATTATGGCTTTGTAGTAGAGTTTGAAGTCTGGGAGTGTGATGCCTCCATTCCCTTTTTTTTTTTTCAGGAGAGCTTTGGCTATTCGGGGTTTTTTGTGATTCCATATGAATTTCATCAATAATTGTTCTATTTCTTTGAAGAATGACATTGAAATTTTGATTGGAATAGCATTGAATCTGTATATTGCTTTTGGAAGGATGGCCATTTTAATGTTTATTCTTCCAATCCATGAGCAGGGGATGTCTTTCCATTTCTTTGTGTCTTCTTCTATTTCTTTTAACAGTGTTTTATAGTTTTCTTTGTATAGGTCCTTTACCTCTTTTGTTAGATTTATTCCCAAATATTTGATTTTTTTTTGTTTCAATAACAAAAGGGATGGTTTTTTTGATTTCTTCTTCTTCAGATTTATTGTTTGTGTATAGGAAGGCTACTGACTTTTGCGTGTTGATTTTGTATCCTGCCACTTTACTGAACTGATTGATGAGTTGAATTAGTTTTTCTGTGGAGATTTTGGGGTTCTCTATGTATAATATCATATCGTCTGCAAATAGTGATAGTTTGACTTCTTCTTTTCCTATTTGGATTCCTTGGATGTCTTTCTCTTGTCTTATTGCCCTGGCTAGGACTTCCAGTATTATATTGAAAAGCAGTGGTGAGAGTGGACATCCTTGTCTTGTTCCAGATCTTAATGGAATTGCTTTCAGCTTTCACCATTGAGAATGACACTGGCTGTTGGCTTGTCATAGATGGCCTTTATGATGTTGAGGTATGTTCCTTGTATCCCAAGAATTTCAAGGGCTTTTATCATGAATGGGTGTTGCACTTTGTCGAAAGCTTTCTCAGCATCTATTGATATTATCATATGGTTTTTATATTTCTTTTTGTTGATATGTTGGATAACGTTGATTGATTTTCGGATGTTAAACCATCCTTGTGTCCCTGGAATGAATCCTACTTGGTCTTGGTGAATTATCTTATGGATACATTGTTGGATTCTGATAGCTAAAATTTTATTGAGGATTTTTGCATCAGTGTTCATTAGGGAGATTGGCCTGTAGTTTTCCTTTTTTGTGTTGTCCTTGTTCAGTTTTTGTATTAGTGTAATGTTGGCTTCATAGAACGTGTTTGGTATTCTCCCTTCCGTCTCAATTTTTTGGAAGAGTTTGTGAAGGATAGGCACTAATTCGTCTCTGAATGTTTGGTAAAATTCATTTGTAAATCCATCAGGTCCTGGGCTTTTGTTTTTGGGGAGGTTTTTGATTACCATTTCAATTTCGCTAATTGTAATTGGTCTGTTTAGGTGTTCTATTTCTTCTTTATCTAGCTTTGGGTGATTGTAGAGTTGTAGGAATTTGTCCATCTCCTCTAGATTGTTAAACTTGTTTCCATATAACTGTTCATAGTAGTTACTGATTATTCTTTTGATTTCTGCTGTGTCCGTTGTGATTTCTCCTCTTTCATTGATGATCCTGTTTATTTGTGCTTTCTCCCTTTTTTCCTTTGTGAGCCTGGCTAGAGGTTTGTCTATTTTATTGATTTTTTTCAAAGAACCAGCTCTTGGTTTCATTGATCTTTTGGATTGTTTTTTTAGTTTCAATTTCATTTATTTCTGCTTTGGTTTTTATTATTTCTTTTCTTCTACTGGTTTTGGGGTTTTTTGGTTGTTCTTTTTCTAGATCTTTGAGCTTCGAGATTAGGTTGTTTCTTTGAGTTCTTTCTTGTTTCTTGATTTGAGCTTCTATGCTATATATTTTCCTCTTATTACTGCTTTTGCTGCATCCCATACATTTAGGATATTGGTGTCCTCCTTGTCGTTCAATTCAAAAATTTTTTTAATTTCTTCTTTGATCTCCTCATTAGTCCAGTGGTCTTCCAGTAGTGTGGTATTTAATCTCCATGAGGTAGGAAAGTTCCTTGCCTTCTTTTTATGGTTTATTTCTAGTTTGATGCCTTCATGGTCAGAAAAGATGGTTGATATGATTTCAATCTTGGTGTATCTGTTGATGTTTGTCTTGTGCCCCAGTATGTGATCGATCCTGGAGAATGATCCATGTGCGCTTGAGAAAAATGTGTACTCCGTTTTTTTGGGGTTTAGTGTTCTATAGATGTCTGTTAAGCCCAATTGCTCTAGGTCCTTATTTAGAGCTTTGGTTTCTTTACTTATTTTTTGTCTTATTGATCTATCCATTGTTGATAGTGGTGTGTTGAAGTCTCCCACTATGTATGTGGTTTCTCTGATGTCTGTTTTCAGAGAGGACAACAGTTGTCTGATATATTTTGGTGCTCCTTCGTTTGGTGAGTATATGTTAATGAGTGTTATTTCTTCTTGAAGTATTGTCCCCTTGATCATAATGTAGTGACCATTGGGGTCTCTTTTTATCTTTTTGAGTTTGAAATCTGTTTTATCTGATATAAGTATAGCTGTTCCTGCTTTCTTTTTTGGTCCATTTGCTTGTAGGATTGTTTTCCATCCTTTAACTTTGAGCCTATTTTTATCTTTTGTAGCTAAATGTGTTTCCTGGAGACAGCAAAAGGTTGGGTTTTGTTTCTTAATCCAGGCTGCAACTCTGTGTCTTTTTATTGAAGAGTTTAGTCCATTTACATTTAGAGTTAATATTGATATGTTAACATCTGTATTTGCCATTGTGTTTGTCTTTCTTTGATTTTATTTATTTATTCTTTTAATAACTTTTTTTTTTTGGCCTTCTTTCATTGTTATTCGTCCCTCTGAGGTTCTGGCTTTAGGACTCCTTGTAGTATTTTTTAGAGTGGGGGTTTAGTTGTAATGAAATTCCGGAGTTTCTGTTTGTCTGGGAAGGTCCATATTCTTTCTTCAAAGAGGAAGGAGAGCTTTGTGGGATAGAGTATTCTTGGTTGGCATCTGTTTTCTTGGAGTCTGTTGACTATGTCCCTCCACTCTCTCCTTGCCCGTAGTGTTTCTTCGGAGAAGTCTGATGTCAGCCTGATTGGCTTTCCTTTGAATGTTATCTGTTTCTTCCCTCTTGCCAGCTTCATTATTTTTTCCTTGTCCTGGATTCTTGGGAGCTTTACTATTATGTGTCTTGCTGTATTTTTCCTTTTGTCGTGGAAGTTTGGTGTTCTTCTTGCTTCTTGTATATCAATTTTCAGCTCCTTCTTCACATTTGGGAAGTTCTCTTCAATTATCTCTTTGAATATTTTCTCTGTTCCTACTTCTCTCTCCTCTCCTTCTGGTATTCCTATAACTCTTATATTTCCTTTCCTCATGGAGTCAGATAGTTCCCGAAGTCTTTCTTCATTCTTTTTCCTTCGTACTTCTCTTTCCTTTTCTGTTTTGGTTCTTTTTATTTCTGTGTCTTCAAGAGCACTTATTCGTTCTTCCATTTCATCAATTCTGCTTTCATTGCTTTTCCCAGAATTCTTTAGTTCTTCCATTAATTCTTTGATCTCCTGCATTTCTTTTACTTCCCTCTTTAGGGACTCAATTTCATTCTTCTGATCGTTGATTATTTTTCCCTTATCATTGTTTTCCTTTATGACTTCTGTCAGTTTTTTAATCACGGCAATTTTAAATTCTCTTTCTGGAAGGCTCAGAAGTTCTTCCAAGTTACTGTCGTTGCAATCTGGGGGCTGGTTTTCTTTTTGTGGTGTGCTTTTTCTCTGGAGAGTTGCTAGGTTGCGTGTGGTTCTTCTCCTCCCTACTGTCTGTTTTCTAATTTGCCGTATGCGTTGGGACACTGTGTTGTTGGGACTGGCCGGCATCTTGGGTGGGCTTCTGTGCTCCCCTCTGGTTCCTCCAGGAGTCATCTGTCAGTTTCAAGCAGTCTTTACTGGAGAAAGGTCCTTGTTCTAAAATGCCGATGTGGGGACACACTCCCCTGTGCGCCTGGTCTGCCCCGGCGGTGGGTTCCTGCTCCCCCTCTGGGCTTGGACTGCAGGCCAGAGGGGGTCTGGCATGGGCCAACTTCCCCCGCTCACCTCTGGCTCCTGAGGAAGCCTTCTGCAGGTAGTCTTTACTGAAGAAATGTCCCTGTTCTAAAATGGTGATGTGGGACACACTCCCTGCACCTCCACTCTCAGGCACACTCTTCTGCGTGCCTGGTCTGCCCCGGCTGTGGGTGCTCGCTCTCCCTGTGGGCTCAGACTACTGGTCGGAAGGGGCCCGGCGTGGGCTAACTCCCCAGCTGGCCACTGGCTCCTTCAGGAGCCTCTGCTGGCTTCAAGTAGCTAGGTGGCGCCAGAGATCTCTCCTAGAGCCCTTGGGGAGCTGATTTTCCACCCCGTCGGACAGAGAACAGAGCGGGGATGGTAGGGTACACCTCAACGGCTTTGGGGTGCTGTATCTGCCTTGTGCCCCACCGTCGTGGGGAACCCACACCCCTAATTTCATGCCCCGGGTCTCAGTTCCAAAGCCCTCAGTTCCAGGACGCGGGCTGTAGCCCAGATCAGTGGCGCGGGAATGGCGCCTTTTGAATCCCGCTCCAGTGCCTGGGCGCCTGATTCCTGCTCACTCAGGGAGGGCCTCCGCGCGTCTCCCCGCAAGCCTAGCAAGCCTAGGTCGCAGGCGCGGGGACCTGGGCAGCTGCGATCCGATCCGGATCCGCGTTTGCTTTTCAACCGCACTGCTTTTCAGCACGATCCTGATTCCGATCCTGATCCGCGCCGCTTTTCCGCGCAATCCCGATCATGATCCGCTTTTCCAGCACGCAGCGCGCCGCTTTTCTGTGCAAGCTTACCGGTAGGCCAGGGGCTGTGTGCTGGTGCTGGCCTCCTCCTGGGGGGCGGGGCTCTCTTTAATGGCGCCTGGAACTCACCTCCGTGGCGGATCCTGCAGTGTTCTCCACAGCTCCCGTTCACGGGGTGTGGTGGCTGCAATAGTTCCTTTCCACTCACAGTCCCGCTTGCTGCGTCCTTTGTTCTTGTTGGCCGTTTTGGTTTGTTGTTTCCCTCCTCTCTGCTGGTCGGAGAGTGCCGCCTCTGTGGGCGGGGGAGGGGAGCAGGGTTCTGCGCTTTCCTCCCTTCTGGTCCTCTTTTATGGCAACTTTCTTCTTCGGGCAGTTTGCTGGAGTCACCCATTTATCTTCCGTGTCCCAGTTCTCACTGGGACCTGCCGCTTTTCCTCCCTATTAACTTTTTTTAATGGGAGATCTTACTCACAGCGTCTCCTCGCCGCCATGTTGCTCCGCCCCCCTTCTTGTTTTTGTTTTAGATAATGAAAACGGTGTTTGATCCATCTTAAATTTGATATGATGTTTCCCTGTAATATAAGCAGCAGTGTTCTGTTGTGCAAAAGATTTTCTTGATAACTGCTCCATATCATTAGAAAGTATTAATATATTAAGTATTTTTAATATCAGGTAATGAAACTCTTTAGTTCCCTTACCCACATATTACCTTAACATTGCAATATGATGAAAGTGAACACAGCTGTGGCTTTGCAGTCAACCAACCCTCTGCCCTCAGGAACTGAAACTTCTGGTACAGGCTCCTAATTTGTGACTGCCTGAAATACCAGCTATGCAATGATGCTGGGACATGCTATATATTAAATATTCATAAAGTTTAATTTATTATTATCTGTTTAGACAAAGGCTTAAAAATAGAAGTTCTGTCACTCTTGCATCTCAGCCTCTGACATGCCCACACCATGGATACAGAGGTCTTAATTGAGTTGGATAATATGCTCTTTCTATTTTGTTAATTGAGTGTCAAAGATCAGTAGTTCAAATGGCAACGTTTATTTATTAACTAACATATTTGATTGTTTTTATAAACTATGTGGACTATAATAGGTTGTGGTTCAAAAATTCTTCAATTTTGCCATGAACATGTTCAAAGGAAAAGGACATAAAATCTAGCAATGGATGCATAAAGAATTTCTAAAAGAAATTTCTTTATAATCTTTTAAAAGATCTTTTTAACATTGCTAAAACAGAAAGAAATTCTGAAAGAAATAGATCTCTAGAGATCTTTTCTAAAATATTAAACTGTCTGAGATGAAAAGAAATCTATATTACAACACGATGTTGGAGTCAGACTTTGCTGCTGATCTATGAACACACAGCCCTTAGGCATCTGTGTCTGAGTTTTCACAAGAACCTTTCCACAGCCTTTCTAGATTTGCTAAGAATGGCATTCTTCCTATAATTAAAAGATGCATTTGATTTCTATTTATACCAGCATTATCAGGATTTTGTGATCATTATTCAAAAATTTGACCAGTTGAAGTTAAATACAAACAGAAATTTAATTGATTGCTAAGACTTGTGAATAGCATGAACAACCCTTCAAGAAATAAAATAATGAAAACACTGGTCTTTGACATTCTGTTTTAATTGATTTTTTCATGAAATTAATAATATAGAATTCAGAAACTATAACAAGGAACTGTAAAAACATCAGAAAATGCAGTTAGTATAATTAAGTCATATGTAATTATAAAAAAATAACTAGTAACCAGAAATTCTAACAATATTTTCACATTTGCAAAGGTACTTATTCTTATAATATTTGTTTCTTGATTCAACAACTAACACACCACTCTCTATTCACTGCTACAGGACAAATTCAAAAAATACAGTTGATTCTCATTAACTGAGTAGTCGATGTTATATAAAGTCACTGCAGGTAAGTAGGTAATTTTGCAAATATGGAATCCATTAATTATGAGCTAATACTTCCTTATAAAACATAAAAAAATACATGGAGTAGGGAAAAAAAATACAAAAGAATTCTTTTAGCATTGTCTATTTTACTAAAATCTAAAACAAAATATTACAGTAAAATTCAAATATTTATTAAGAGTATACAATGAAAATATTTAAACTCTGTTAAGTCCTTTAAAAACTTTTCTTTAAAAAATATCAAATGGGAGCCTCCTTGGTGGTGCAAGGGGTTGAGCACAGCACTGTGAAGCTATCCACAGCTGCTGCAGCTTGAGTTCAATCCCCGGCCTGCCAAGGAGCAACCCACATGGTGCAGCAGACCTCTCCTGTCTCACCCACTGCTCCCCTCAGCAGTGTATTTCAGTAGATCTGCCTGTTTTGTGCCCCACTCTGTCTCTGGTGAATCCTCTTAACCCCTGCACCTCTGGCCTGTACCCCAGCTCTTGTGTGCATAAATAAATACATCTGTAAAAAAAATCAGATGGTTTGACTTATAAGAGGAATATAGGGAAACCAAACAAAGGGTCTAAAAGAAAAATAAAGAAACGACTTGCAGGCAAACTATAGATCGGAGGCATACAGCAGGGGGAATGGAAGGGAGTCAAAACAGGGGAGGGATGAGCACAAGGGACTATGGTGGAAGGAGATTTATAGGGATTACACAAGAGGGGAGAAATCAAATATTGTACAAAAAATAAACAGCAATGTAAGAAAATAAAAATTTTAATTAATTAAAAAATAGAACGATTAAATTATATTTTTAAAATGCTTAATAAACCCTCTGAATTACAAAGGAATTTGGCTCATCCTTTTTTTTTCAGATAGTTGACATAATTTCCTTAAAATATTTCAATTCTTTCTTTCAGAAACATAAATGATAAACAATTGTCACCATTAAAATTGCGGACCTTTCTTATATTTTCTTTTAAATAGTGGTTGGTTGTCGGTCTGTCCCGCAGGCCGACGGGGCTCAGGAACACGGCAGAGGGGCTGGGGATGAAAGATGCGTACACTCACTTGGCTGGAAGCAGGAACTCTCTTTATTACCGAGGGGCAGGGATATATATAGGAAAGTCCCCACATGCGCTTTACGTGGCCTGCACATGCGCTTTATGTGGCCTGCACATGCGCTTTACGTGGATCTTATAACATCCGGTTATTATTGCATCAGCTTTTGCCGAATCATGCTTGAGCAGAAACAACCACTACCCCAGGTCCCTCTGCTGGTGATCCCTGTACTAACAGCTCCCCCGTTTTTACGTTATAAAGAAAAAAGAGGGAGACGCACCGGGGCCTGTCTTAGGTTGTGGTGGTCGTATTCACGTGCTTACCGGTCATGGCCACCCACCACCAGATTCCTAGGTAAGGTAGTGGCGCTGTCTTAGGTTGCAATGGATTACACTGCCATTTTACCCGTCATTGGCCTACAGGTGGTCAAGGGCAATATTGACCTACACGCCAGGGTCTGCAGTGCATTGTAACGGAGAGTTCCGTACCTGTCACAGAGCCAGTTGTAGGGCCCTGCGTCTTTGGCACTGGTGCCACAGGATGTAGAAGATGACACCCAGACAGAAGAGGACCACACCAAGGAATGATATGGCTCCCCCCAAGGATTTGGCCAGCCCCCAGGCTTTAGAGAGCCAGGAAAGGGCTTGATCAGGGTTAAATACCACGGCTCGGGTATTACTGATGGTGAGAATTTGATTAGCCAATTGAACTGTAAAATTGAGAAAGGTTTGGTTCCATGGGCGGCACAGGTATTCATTAAGGGTATGAACCTGGGAAGAATAATTGGAAACAAGGGCAGGGGTAACACATGTGAATGCATATGTAGGAACACAGGGGATATGGGCAGTTAGTCAATAAGTCTATTTCTTCTTGTAGCAAGGAGACTTGTTGATTTAGTTGGAGTATTCTGACCGCAAGGTGATTGTTGATAGAGTTTTGAGTGAGAAAGGCGGTGGAGATTCGTTCCGAGAGAAGGTTGATGGTGTCCGCGTTAGCCACAGAGTTGGACAGAGCTAGGCCGCCGACCACCGCTGCCGCTGCTGCCAGCATCGAGAAGACGGAGATCAAGGCGCCAACAACCAATGCCAGACCTGCTCGTCGATTTCGGATGATTACCTGAGAAGTAGACTCAGACACATTGACAGGCATAATAACGACCTTAGAGAAACGCATGACAACAAAGGAATTGCTGAGGGTTCTGGACCAACAAGAGGAAAGGTGACAGCTACAATTGAGGGAGGATTGATTGTTGAACGATAGATTGACAGACACTATATAAAAAGGAGACAGGACGCAAACACCTGCTTAAACAGTAAAATTAACTTTGGAACTGAGAGTGGCATTGTCAGAGAGAGTGCTGGGATGGTTACCATAGGTAGCATTATAGGAAGGGAATTGCGGAGAAACCAGCCAGAGCGAATGGGATGTTGTCCCTCAGTGGTGTGGGGGTCTCTATGGAGCACCATAGGCACGGAGGGGGGACGGGGACCAAAGAAGGAGAGACCACTTTTGTCCAGTTTATGTCAGTGGTCGTCATTATAGTAAGGGGAATGCAAGGGGGAAAGGTGATATTCTGTGGGGTTGCGGTAAGATGTAGGAAGGTAAAACAGAACACTGATGACAAATCAATAGTAGAGGGGCTGGTAAAGTTACTAGCAGAGGTCAAGGGTGTAGAAGGGAGTCCAGTGGTGGAAATGGTAGACAAGAATGATGGGAGAATACCCCCCTTTCTGGAAACCGGCAGAAGAAAAGGGGGATTATTAACTTTTGTCCAATGAATCATGTTGCAAAGGAGGGGGGGTGCTTACAGTTGGAGGTGGAAGAGTAGTAGCAGGTGGAGGATCATTTTCAGAAGGTTTGGAGAGCGCCTCTTCGTTGGGCGGATCGGAGGGTGGACTATGAAGTAAGCGAGTCAGCCGAAGAGGGATCCATCTACTAGACCCAGATGTCGTTGCTCGGTTCAAGCAAAGGTATACAGATGGTATCATCTCTAAACCTAAGAATCTCTGAAGCACTTCCTCAGAGCTAAGCAATTCAAGGCCATGGCTCTACAGGCTGCACCTGAAGAGTAATATTGTACAGTAGTCTTTTCTCCTTATTTAAATAAAAGTTTGTATTGTGGTTGGGATTTTGAGGTCAAATTCTGGCTCTGCTGCTTAACAGTGGTGTTTTTGTGTAGCTCATCTCAGTCTGACTCATACATAAAATGGGATTATTATCTACCTCATGGGTTGTTGTGAGGGTTCAAACTAAACGAATGCATGGAACACATTAAAACGTTGATTATACACTACAGGATCAAAGTGACTAGCAATCAGTACTATGTGAACATGGTGGTTAATACAGAAGTTCTCTGGAATAGCATTTCTTAAGGTGTAAGGTTTGGTTGAATTTCACTTAAAGTATCATTGGGGACTATCACCCTCTAAATATTTTCTTATCATGTTACAATTTTGTGGCTCTGCTAGTCTATTCTTTAACTTACATCTAGAAAAGAAAAAAAAATGAGCACACTGGGATGAAATAAGTAGCAGAGGTAAGCAGAGAACTAATCTATATGACGGCTAGGTGAAAACACTTCTTGCCTATTTTTTAAGATACTTTATCAAATACAAGTGAACAGACTTCTTTAGATTATGGTGAAACTTATTATATTAATTTAAGTATGTAGATAGCCTTTTACAGCTATGGTAATATAGATAGAAGGATATCAACTACAGAAATAATATGTAAAGAGAAACTCCTAGGTGTTTTCCTCGCGGGATGTTTGAGAAAGGCTTGAGGAGGTGAATTTTGAAAGAGCAGAAGTGAGGGACTGCACAAGCCCCCGGAAGTCTGTGGGGGGGGGGGGTTTGAGCGGAGGGGCGGAGGAGAGAGTGGGAAGGGAGGGATACCGCCGATTTTTGGTTGACGGGTATGGGGGTGGTGGGCGGTCAGTGTTATCCTCTACATCCCCCTCATTGGAGGAAGAGTCCTCCATCAGCTTTGTGGAATGGGAATGGGACACGGAAACGGCCGGGGCCTCTGTGGCTGTGCATGCCGTGGGTGGAGTCTTACTTTCGGATTGGGCCGCGGAGCGTAGGGCCTCAGCCGCCAGTTCGCAAGCAGCCGGTCCCCCTTCACTGAGGGTATTGTGAATTAACTGCCATGCCAAAAGGATGCCGGGGCGGGGGGGACTGTTTGGGCTCCGTAGAGATCCCTGTGAAGAAGAAGATCTGCCTTGACCTTTTCCCAATTTTGTACAGAAACCGTGTCCTGCTGAAGGAACCATTTGCTGGTATTTGCGAGGACTGAGACTAGATTACGAAGGGTCTGAACCTTAACGGGAGTTCCACAATTTTTAAGGAGAAGTTGTAGGGCTCTAACAAGTTGGCCCTTGGACATGGTATTGCCCATGATGCCGATCACTTACCAATGACCTTACCTTACTGATTGATCAGTCCCTCAGAAGATCCCTTGTACTCGGGTCCCTGTTCAGGCACCACTTGTTGGTCCGTCCCGCAGGCCAATGGGGTTCAGGAACACGGCGGAGGGGCTGGGGATGAAAGATGCATACACTCACTTGGCTGGAAGCAGGAACTCTCTTTATTACCGAGGGGCAGGGATATATATAGGAAAGTCTGCACATGCACTTACGTGGCCTGCACATGCGCTTTATGTGACCTGCACATGCGCTTTACGTGGCTCTTATAACATCCGGTTATTATCTTATAACATCCGGTTATTATTGCATCAGCTTTTGCCGAATCATGCTTGAGTGGAAGCAACCACTACCCCACGTCCCTCTGCTGGTGAGCCCTGTACTAACAGTTGGTTGCATCAATTCTCTACTTAAAAAGTTGCAATAATTCCTTACTGTTTACATAATAAATTCAAACTCTTCAATCAGTCATTTAATGTCTCCACAATGAGTTAAATTCCAGGCCTCCCTACATAGCATTCTGCAATGCCTACTCTGTTCCATGTAACCCATTCCCCTGGTGTTGCCCCAAATCACTCTTTCCTGCTAACATCTGGGCCATTCCTCACACTGTTCCTTCCTCTCTGCCCTCTTACTCTTCAGTATCTACAGATGACTGCTTTCATGAATCTTCTCAGAATCGCTAAATAATAATTTATTTCACTTCCAAACTCTTAATATGTCTTTGTTTTTAAGAAAGCATCCATATATCATAGGTGCCCAACAAATATTAGTTGAGTTAAAATGAAATGATACTTAGGACATTTTATACAAAGGAAAACAGATATAATTGTTGGTATATTTAAAAATATATTTATTTATGCATACAAGAACTGTGGTACAGGCCAGAGGTGTGGGAGTGAAAGGATTCACCAGAGACAGAGTGGGGAACAGAACAGGCAGATAAGATCAACTGAAATACACAGCTGAGGGGAGCAGCGGGAGAGTCAGGAGAGTCTTCTGTGCCATGTGGGTATCTGTCTGGCTGGGGATTGAACTCATACTGCAGTGGCTGTAGGCTGCAGATAGCTTCGTAGGTTGTGTCTTAACCCCTTGTGCCACGAGGGAGTTTCATTGCTGATTCTTGCTGAAAAATGACTGAACTTTCAATCAGGACAGACTCAATTTGAGTTTGGAGCAATCAATTAATCAATCAACATTTTAAATACAGATTTTGAAGCATTTTTTTGTTAACATTCTCTACACTATTCTAGTTGCCTAGAAAGATATCTAATATCCATAGATTGGCTCAATCCAAAACTCAGACTAATGAGAGCTAGATCACACCAAGAATACTTTTCTGATCTTTTGTGGGACAGGATTTATTTCATTTGTGATGCTATTGTGAACATCAAGGGTGCCTGTCTCCTTGCAGTTGGGGAGACAATCATGTAAGGAAACAAAGCTTCTGTGGATCAAAACATTTTCTCTCACCCACTTGGAAGAGTTCTCATTCTTCATTTTCCAATGGCCGAAATGAGCTGTTGCCCCCCAAAATCAGAATTTTAACATTGATAAATTTTTACTCTTTACAGCAAATTTGGAGTGAATAACAAAATATTCATTCTCATTTCTGATGAGAATGAAAACATTCATTACTAAGTTTGAACATGAGGACATTTGTGACATGAGGAATTAGTGTTGCAAATATGATATTGATCAAAAGTTATTTGTTTCAAATTTTCTCACTCAGGTTTCTTTTATTTTTTCATCTTTTTATTTTATTTATTGTTTAATTAATGAATTAATTTTTAATTGAAGTAATATTTGGATACCTCCATCAGGTATGGCCACCACAGAGCACCCACTACCAAACCACCCATAATCCATTGTGCTTCTTTCCCTCTTTATTCCTACTCCTTCAGTTCTGTACTCAGATTTCAAGGGTTATTTATTTTTTTCTTTTTAATGTCTCTCCTCTGGAGTAGCAGGTATCTATTAATAATATTTTAGACCTGCCATGCATTATTCACTTACTTTACTAGCAGGTATTGTGCTAGGCACTCAGCATGTCTTGTTTTATTTATTCTTCATGTAGAAGTTGAGTCTCTCCAAGTATAAGGCACTTATATAAGGATACACAATTACTAATTTGCATGGTCCAGATTCAAGCCTAAGTCTAAGTCCTTTCCTTTGGGCTACCATATTTCTAATATTCTGGCAGATGGCAACATTACTAGGTTTGTTATCAGACAAGCTATATTCAGTTTCCATTCTATTACCTACCACTCCTATAAATTCAAGCAAATTACTTAACAGGAGTCTTAGTTTCTACTGTTAAGTAGGACCCAAAATGCTGGATTCACAGACAGCATTTGAAAATTAAATAATGAAAATTCCTTACTCAATAGCTACACAATTAATGTAAGATTTCTTTCTTACAATCAGTTGTGACTTGCATAATTGACCACTTCTGCTATACATCTGCCATTTTGATGCAATTTGATGTTTGTAAGTCAAGTTTGAATGGGAAAATCAACAACATAGAAAAGGAGAGAGATGCTCTATGCCAATATTCTTTCGAAGATCCTCATGTCCTCTTTTGCAGTGAAAAGATATTTGTTGGATCCCCAAAATTTGTCAGGCATCATAGTAGGCATTGGAGATATTGTTGATAAACACAACAAAATAGTGCCTGATAATTGAGCCTACACTTTAGTGAGAGAGAGAAAAGTTGGTAAATAATCCTACAATAGAGTATTGTGTATGCTGTGAAATGATGGAATAGAGTGACAAGGCTAAGAGCCCCTTCAAATAGGGTTCCCCAGGAAATGTCTCTCAGAAGATGTGTTTTTTGGCCAAGGGCAGAAAGTAAGAGAACAAGCAATGTTTGAGGATCTGGGACATGAGAAATCCTGAGAGCACAACACCCAATAATTCTTTCAAAAGGAAAGGGTATGAGATTTTTTTTTTTCCTGGCTCATAAAGATTCCATAATGCTGATCATTTTATAATTATAATAACCTGACAGGGCCTCCCTTGGTGGCACAGGCGGTTGAGTGCCGTGCTGTGAAGCTGTCCACAGCCTCTGCAGTGCTGGTTTAATCCCAGCCAACCAGCGAGGGTCCCACATGGTGCAGCAGACTTCTCCTGTCTTGTCCGTTGCTCCCCTCAGCAGTGTATTTCATCAGTCTGCTTGGTCTGTTCCCCGCTCTGTCTCTGGTGAATTCTTTCCCCCTCTCGTGCATCTGGCCTGTACCCTAGTTCTTGTATAAATAAATAAATAACTCTTTAAAAAAAATAAATAACCTGACGGATGACAGTTTTGTGGGGTTTTTTTAAATCAACATTACATTTATGCTAAGGATAACAATGCTCCCTTTAACTATGTCTTCTACCTAATCTTTTAAAAACATGCTTTTACTATGCTTGGAATATTTGGACATGTTTAATAAAATTTTTAAAATTATAAAACATTCCAATTATTTTTACTAAGCAAGTACCTAATTTTATACAATTTACATGTAATTGCAGCTTTATAGTAATAGAAACAATTATATTACTTCTTTTCTTGATATTTAACAATAATAAGATTTAAACTCCCCTAAGCATGCACTACAACCATATGATAGAGAGACTGTCATTAATATGATGGTCTTGGCATCGTATATATTAAGGAATAGCATAAGCCATTGTGAAAGAAGTTGAGAGAGAGTGAGGAAAGACTAATTTGACAAATGGTTGGAGAAGCAGACAGGGTCTTGCAGGTCATGTGTTGGAATGTGGATTTTATTTAATAGGCAGTAAAAATTCACAATGGATTTTATCCAGGTAAGTGGCATGATGTCTGTGGTAGACAGAATAATTCCACTGAGCCAAAGATATCCACTAATCTTGGAGCCTGTGAATATATTACTTTATATGGCAAAAGGTTTTTTTTTTTTAAAGATTTATTTATTTATTTTTATTTATACAAGAACTGGGGTACAGACCAGATGTGCGGGAGGGTGAGAGGATTCACCAGTGACAGAGCAGGGAACAGAACAGGCAGACTGACAAAATACACTGCTGAGGGGAGCAGCGGGCGAGACAGGAGAGGTCTGCTGCGCCATGAGGGACCCTCACCAACTGGCCAGGATCAAACCGGCACTGCCAAGACTGTGGACAGCTTCATAGCGCTGCAGTGAACCACCTGTGCCACCAGGGAAGGCCCATGGCAAAACGGTTTTTATGGACGTAATTAAGTTAAAAATTTGAGATAGATAGGGAGATTTTCTTGGATAACCCAGGTAGGCCCAATGTTCTCCTAACCATCCTTCTAAGAGAGGGGCAGAGGAGTCAGAACTAGAAAAGGACACCTGACAAAGGAAGCAGAGGTTGGGTTGATGCAGGCCACAGCCCTAGGAATGAGAGCAACCTCTGTGTTGGAAATGGTAAGGAAACACGTTCTTCTCCAGATTATCCAGAAGATATGTAGTTTCACCATGCCCTGATTTTAGCCTGGGGAAATGATTTCCACAACTATAAGAGAATAAGTTTCTGTTGTGTTATCCTGCTAAATCTGTGGCAATCTGTTATAATAGGAATTTAGTGAAGTGGTTTCTGATTAGAGAATGACTTGGAGGGAATCACAGGTAGGGCTCTGATTATTATACAGATTATTAGAGCAGTCCAAAGTAGCTCCGTCCTAACACATGGGCGGTTGCATAGACCTGGGTTAAGGAGATTTGCAGGAGATATATTTTGGAGGTTGGGCTCATAGACTTGCTAAATTCCCATAGCTCCTAAACCATTCTTTGTTCTGGCAGGAGCTAGTACTCCTAGGTACTATCTGGTGCACTAGAGTTATCAGTCTTAGAAAACAAGTGCTGCCTTAATAAAAGAAAGATTTGACAAATAAATATTTTAAACAGGTAGCTCACAATCCATACTGAAAAAAATTTAAAGGCAAATTCTGGTTCTGTGCTGCCACAGAGGGTGGAAAATCAGATCAAAGATGCAGCCAGCACAAAAGTGAACGCCCTTGACAGAGAAAGCTTGAGAACTAATTCTCTGCAGAAATTCCTATTTACTTGAAGAATTGTTTTCTCCATAGTAAAAAGAGAAAGAAAGAAATAGCTTTCTCAACGAGTAAAACCTGTCATGCCCTCTGATCACAGCTCTCTATTCCATCACGCCTCCTGGGGGGGCAGCGTCTGCCTATCTGACTGCACAACTCGGCATTCTCATACAGAGATTTCAGGCTGTGACCTCTGCCTAGTCCTCTCACCAAAGCCCAGACTTGTCTAAAACGCCAGCGTGATGACTAAGAGAAGCAAGACCCAAAGAAGGAGGAAAAATCTAATAGCTTTTCTTTTGATACTGCCCAATCATACAATAGCCACTTGCTTCCCAGAGAGAAAACTACCACTAAGTCTTAAGACAACAAATAAGTCCTCATTCCACCAAAACTTCGAATCTTGCCTGCAGGATCCTCTAAAATCACTTCCCAAGTCCCTGCTCAACCAACCTGTGCCTCACACCTTTTCTGTCAGCACCCAGCACCAAGCTCAGCTTCTTGAACTTTCTAACCTCAACAGACAGGCCTCAGTTGCTGAGTGTGATTCCTTCTTATCCCACTGTATGCATCACTGTTACGTTTTTCTGTTTGCTCGTTTTCACATACTGCCCTTCCTGTAAGAATTCTTAACTCTCCCAGGGGGAGATGGTCCTCTCATCTCATGGGCTTAATATCCCAGGGGTTCTGCACAGTTGGGGAGCCAACCTTATTTACAGCATTAGTAGCGGGGTGACCATGTGGAGCCTGAAACTCTGATCTCCCAGTGAGGAGCTCTTCTGTGGTCTAAGGTGAGAAGATGTCATGCAAATGAGTTTCAATACAGTGCACATTCTTTTTGTCTGGCCTCTAAATCCAATTTTGGCCTTGTCCAAAATTGTTCTCACTCTCTAGTGTCTGTCAGTATTTTATGGCTCCAGAATCTTAGCCTAGAGTTCAAGAAGCCTCATCTCCACCTAACTGATAAGCAAGTCTGGGGTTTGCCTAATCCAGGACAACCTGAAAAGATCACTCATCTAGTTTTTATGTACACCACTTTGATTTAATGGTCTCATTTTCTCCACAAACCCATCACTGTCTAGACCGATGCTATACCTTATCTTCTGCATACCTCTTAGATCTCCAAAATAATTTGTGGGTGAGAATCTCTATTTTTATCCATAAAAAATACCAAAGAACTTTGCTAAAAGACTAACAGATGTCCAGTGTTTCATAAAGAAGGTGCCCTCTAGCTCTGATCACCTCCCATCAATACTAAACCTTACTCTTGGTCTCTATTTTGGGAAGCTTTTCATCCCACAGGCCACAAATGCAGCCAACTGCCTGGAGAGAAGCGCACGGTGTGGAACAGAGGTCACTCTGGATACAGCGCTGCTCGCTGATTACACGTCTCCGAGGCTGTCCTTGGGGCAGATGCAATGTATGCGAAATGGGATGCGCTTCTGTTCCAGCAATTAGTTTTGATCTCTCCAACTTAATGCTGTGTCCACTTGTTCTGAAAGAGAGAAGAAAGGCTCTCCCTCCACACCATTGGTTTTTATATAATGCATACAGTGAAGACTCACTGAAGCCTAGGTCTCTCCTCAGCATTGTGAGGGATGAGGATGAATCACTCCCCACCCTCAAGAAGCTAATCGCATAGAAGAGGAGAAAAAACATGCAGGCAAAATATAACATGCAATATGCTCCATTTTATCTTTTTTTAATTAAACTGTTATTTTACATCCTTGCTCATTTCTTTTCACAATAATTTCTCCCCTCAGGTGTGGTCATCAAACTTCTTGCACCACCAAATCACCCATAATCCTCCACCATAGTCCTCTGAGCACACACCCCTTTCTTTTTTTTTCCCCTTCCCTCCTCTCTCCCTCTCTCCTTCCCATCCTGGATGCCTCAGATCTATGGTCAGCTTTCAAGGTTTGGTTTTAAAGTTTGTCTTTGTTTGATCCTTTGTTTGGGTTCTCTATGCTCCAGTATTTAGAGGAAGGACAAGATCCTTTTTTAAAAAATTTTATTTATTTATATATATTTTACATCATTGTTCATTTTTATTTTTTAAAGATTTATTTACTTATGCATACAAGAACTGGGGTACAGGCCAGAGGTATGTGTGGGGGTGGGTGTGAGAGGATTCACCAGAGAGAGAGTGGGGAACAGAACAGGCAGATCGATGGAAATACACTGCTTAGGGGAGCAGCAGGCAAGCCAGGAGAGGTCTGCTGTGCCATGTGGATAGCACCCTGGCCGGGGACAAAACTCATGCTGCAGTGGCTGTAGATGGCTTCCTAGGTTAGATCTTAACCCCTTGCGCCACCAGGGAGGCCCCATTTTTAAACCATAAAATACACATAAGAAAATATAGGAAAGGATCGTTTCTTCATACAATAAGTATTTACCAGGCATGGTGTAAAGCATGAAAGTATAGAAATGAAGAAGGCAAAGAGGTCCCTTCTCATGGAGAGAAATGAACATTTACTAGTAAAAATTTAAATATAAAGTTAATTTAAAAGGTGTTAAGTACAGTGACTAAAAAGGAATGGAATGTGGTGGAGGTTAGCTTATGGCGGGTATATAAGTAGACCTCTCTGGAAAGGCGAACTTCTCTCTCTTTCTCTCTTTATAAGACCTGGAGAAAGAACAACTGAGACATGAGTGCAAATGTTATAAGGCAGACATAGGTGAAAGTTTCAGGAGAGCAAGTTCAACCTCAAAGAATGAGTTAAATGTCATTTAAGAGAAATAAAATGACATGAGTAAAGACACAGCTCTTGGAAAGCATAACCTCCATTTAGTTAGCAGCAAGCATGGGTTTGAATCAAGTGTGGTAAAATTGAAATTTTACTTGAAATTCAGAAGATAAGATGGGTAGATTATTGATGGAGCACCCAAGGGCCCAGCTGTGGCCATGGAGTGTGTTCTGCAAGTAGGGAGCAGGTCAGAGTTTAGAGCATAATTTGACTTGATATTAAGGTGCCCTAGGAAGATTTCTCTGGAGCTAGTGAGAACTACTTTTGCCACTGAAAAGCAGTATTCTCTGTGCTCTTATCGAAGCTTCCGGTTTCCTGAGAAATGTTCAACTTAATGCCTAGGTTTCCTGTAATAAGCTGGACTATAGGATAGAGTCAAATAGGGCTGGCAATGTAATTTGCGGGGCCCAAAGCAAAGTGAAAATGTCAAGTGCTTCATCCAAAATACAGTCTAAAGCCTTTTTCCTTTCTTTTTCCATCTCTGCCTTGACTTGTCATGGCGGTTTGTGTTTGTTATTTAATACAAAATAGCTCCCTCGAGCACAAGAATCCTTTCAGGCAGGTCCAGACCCAGATGCCCAGAGGCTTTCCCTCCCCACACAAATCTCCTGCACCCACACCCAGCACTTTGCTTGGGGGAAGGCTGTGGTGGTCACTGGTGGGAGGGGAGCAGGAGGCCAAGGCTCTGTCCCTGGAGGCAAGTAGGAGCCACCCACAAGCTCTGTGCTTGCTTGATTGTTCCATCACACTCACACACAGCGTACATCCAGAGACAAAATCATTATGAATTTCGAGATGCGGATGGATCTCTCTGCTTGTGGGGCTTTGTGAGATGACACTCTGGGCACCCAAGGAGCCAGCCTTGTTTCAGTCTCAGGAAAAGTAACTGCTCTGAATATAGATTTTTCTCTTTGAACTTAAAACTCGGTGAGCTATTGCCCTTCCAAACACACACACACACGACTGCACTTTCATACAGTGCTACTGTTGGGGACAAGTGAGTGAAGGGTACATAGGATTTGTCTATATTATTTTTGTCAACTTCTTGGGAATCTACAATTATTTGAAAATGAAAGATTATGTACAGAAGCTTTGGTCTTGTCAGTAATTATAATACCTTTTCCATCCTGTTATTTTCATTTGCAAACATCACAGGGGAAAGAATTATCCCTCACACAAGTGCTATTTTTCTGAAGGAAGGAGGGAGGGAAGGAAAGAATCCAAGAACAAGATTGTGAGAATGAAAGTAAAACCACTTAGTGGTACTTGGCTGGAAATCACAAGATAGCCTGAGGGCTCAGCAGGACATGCAAACCTTATACACACAAGCTAGGAGGGCAAGAGAGGAGAGCAGTGGATCCACATTCCACAGGTGAAAGATGAACCCCAGCTTTTTTCCCATTGCAACTCTTCATTCAAATTCTCTGAATGATCATCTATGCTAGCTCGCTGTGTACAAGGAATGTACTGCCCTGCCCTAAGCTCTCTGGAGTTATGATGCAAGACAACTGCGTTTCATGCCAGGAATGAATTCCCAAGAACTGACATGATGCAAGACTATTCTTGACTAAGAAATGCAGGGACTTCTGGTTATCAGAGCTAAAGGAGCACTACCTGGCAGCAATGGAGTAAATAGTGCTCTTTTGAGCCATGTGGTTTGGAATTCTTTTTTTATTTTATTTTATTTTTTAAAGATGTATCCATTTATGCACACAAGAGCTGGGGCACAGGCCAGAGGTGTGGGGGTGGGGGAGGATCCACCAGAGACAGAGTGGGGAATAGAACAGGAAGACCAACCGAAATTCACTGCTGAGGGGAGCAGCGGGCGAGACAGTTGGGGTCTGCTTCGGCATGTGGGTTGCTCCCTGGCCGGCTGGGATCTAACTTGTGCTGCAGACGCTGCGGATTGCTTCATAGTGCGGTGCTGAACCCCTTGCACCACCAGGGAGGCCCTGAATTTCTTTTTTTTTTTTAAATTTAATTTGCAAGCATTTACCTTATTTCTCATGTTGTGACTGATGTTAATATTTAACGATATAAACATCATAGTATAATGATGTTAATAAATAATGTTAATAGTTAATACTATTCCAAATTTGGATAATTCAAACTGGATCAAAGGATCTACATAGATACCATAGGGATATTGTTGAAATTAAATAAACTAATATATATATATTCATATATATATATGTATGTGTGTGTGTGTGTGTATATATATATATGATATATATATATATATATTATATATATATATATAAAGCAGCTAACACAACCCCTTAAACAGAACAGGCAGGAAATCAAAGGTAGTCATTCTAATTACTGGTATATTCAAAAATATTTCCAATAAAGCATAAGTTTGCAACCCCAAAATAGTATCTCTGAGATACAACGCTGAGACAGTTAGCATTGCTTTATCCATATGAAAAGAATAAAAGCAGAACTCACAGAGTCAAATAATTTTACAAGAAAATATTAGCTGGCATTGAGATTCTAAGTGTTTTTCCACTGAAGGGAAAATTAATACCCAGTCAATTCCTCTGCTTCTGCGTAAAAGCAACAAATTAAACCTACACATCATTCCAAATCTTTGGTCTAGACATTGATTAGAATACTACTTCCATTCCATTGTGTTATCTTTCTTTGCCCACATGATAGGAGAAAGATTAATAATCAACGAGATCTCTGAATCAAAGGCAAGCAATGGAAGAAGCACCCAGCATGGTCAGAATCATGCTAAGTAGCCCACAATGTTGTTCCACTCTGAGGGGTAACAGCACAAGTGAGGGGTTCCTAGGCAGTATCAGAACCCAGGAGAGGGGCCAGAATTCAGAGCAGCGGCACCATCATCATGCAGTCAGTCAGGCCCCCCTTAGAACTCAGGTCACCACCAAGACATCTGCTCTGGGCATGTCCTTCAGGGTCAGTCTAACAGCTTGAAGCAGCCACAAGGGTAAGAATAAGTCTAAACAGCCAAACAAGTGTCCTTCACACAACCCAGGGAGGAAAAATTTTCTGAAACTAGAACTTTCCAGAACACCCCTGAAAAGATTATGTCACAGCTGTAAGAAGTACAGCAAAATACCAGAAACAGGCCAAAGAAACTTCAATGGTAAACACTGGGACCACGGGCTCCTTGACAGTGTCCACTTTGATCAGTGGGTGTTTAACTGAGCACCTACTCTGGCTGCAGTGATTTCTTAGCTACTATATGGGAGAAAAATACAAAATGTCTGCTCAGAGGAAGCTTGTATCTGCTTTGCTCCATATGACCCACATGAAATAGTCCCTCTAACAAGACATTAAGAACAGCAATTCCAGGTCTCACAGTCTAGGATCCAGGCCTCAGTTCTGCTATCTGGTATCTGGATAGACCTGGGCAATTCAGAGAGCTTTTCCAAGATTTTCTCCTCAATTCTAAGGTGGGGGTAATTACCCCTTTAACCTCCTAAGAATATGAGTATGACATATGGTAAATCTGGTTTTTATGAAATGAATCTCATTTCATGGAGGCAATCTAATGTGGCTTAACTAAGTCTTCGTTCACATCCTGGTTTTACCACCTATCCACTGCATTTCCTTGGTCAAATTATTTAGCTTCATTTGCCTCCCACTTCCTTGTTTGTAGTATGTAGATAACGTGGCCCCAATGGTGAGATTGTTTTATAACCTTGCTATAATCAACAAGGAGTATTAAGACAAACTTTTCTGAATAAAGAATTAGGACCAGTCTGTTGCCATTTAAATCTTCACTCAAGATAAGGCTAAATAGCATTTAGAAATCGCCTACAACATTTTTAGCAGTATGCCAGTGAAATTTCTTTTCCTTTTTTCTGAAGTCTGAGGAACTCAGAAGATTTCTTGAGGTTAAACATAGAAGAAGGGCTTGCTAAAAACTCCCTGTCAACTCTATGGATATGACAAAGCAGCTACTGCAAAGAAAGAGAGGTGTCCTTACCCTCTTTAGTAGCTCAGGGTGTTAACGAGGAGTCACAGGATGGGTTATCTCATGGAGAGCAAGCTCATTGGGAGGGCTTCTCTCTATTTACTGGAAATACTAAATCACAGCAATTATAATTTTTAAATGCACGGGAAATTTCTCACAAGAGTTTGGCACATATTGCATGTTCTCTCCCCGTGTATGTATTTGTTACCTTCTGTAAAGGGGCATCCTAGTCTTATGGCTTCTTAAGAACAACAAGCCATAATCCCAATTTGCTAATCTCATCTGGTTCCTCAAAGAAAGAAGAATATTAATTATCTTGTGATTCTCAGGATAGCACGTAGCTCCATATATGGAGTGTTTAATAGAGAATCTTCCAGATGAGATGATTAAAATTGTACCATATAGTGCCTCACACATAACAAAAACACATTCTCAATATATATTAGCAAAAAAATAAAATAAAAAAGGAATGACACAGTCTTACATAATTCAGTGCTCAACTACATGGTATGGGAATGTTTTATAGTAGAGAGGATTGTGATAACTACAAGAGGCAAAAAGACCTCATAAAGGAAAGGAATTTGAGCTGAAACTTGGGCCTTGAAAAACAATCCTAATTTATAGATAGTGAAAATGAGGCACTGAGAGGTGAAGTAACTTGCCCAAGGACACGTAAATGACCTAGTGAGCGGAACAGCAAGGAATCAAACCCAGCTCATAAGGCTTTAGAGTCAATCCACAAATGAACGGTATTTTGAGATCAGAGGGAATCTCAGACACACATTCAGCCACAGAGATGAAGCTGTAGACTGTTTTGATTTGGCAGTTAACCTGGTAACTTTCACAACTTTGAACAATGTCATGAGAATGGCTCAGATTTACACTTCATATCTTGTTGTGATAAAAGTATTGGGCAATAACTTTTATACTCTAGGGGACAAATTGGGAAAATGATGACAAATGAGACACATGAATGGGGCCAGAAACAGCCTAGAGCCTTAACAGCCCAGACCCCAATGTCACAGGCATCCCTGTGCTTGACTAACTTTCCAGCAGGCAGCCAATCTGGCCAGGTCCAGCATAATATGATGGCACATGTGCTGCTTACTTCTTCAGCCCCCAAAGCTTCCCATGTTTCCTGGAGCCCAGAACCTCTTTGGTGCCAGGAAATGATGTGGTGCTGCCAGCATGTCTTTATCCTTCCTGAAAAATGGTTTCCATTCCAGGCAAACAAACAAACAAAAAAAAAAAACAGCACAAAACTCTTAGTTAGTGTCAATTATCTCTGTGATGTCACCGTCGCAGCTAGACAGCTCTGGAAAAGCAGAGCAAGAGTAAAAACCACACTCTTATACAGACTAGAGAGTTGCTACAACTTCCAGGGCAATGAAATTGTCATCATCTCAATTTCTTGATAAAAGTAAAAAGAGAAATGTTAGATCCAGGCAGCCTTGACAGGGAACTCAGTACCACCCACACACCGGAGTCTGACTTGCATACTAGCTCACTTTCTTTCCTCTGTGTTTCATCCAACCTTTCTTGCCTACCCTGAGGGAAAAAGAGAAAGAATAAAAAATAAACATATACATGTTTATTAAATATTTCCCATTGAATTACAGGACAAAGATAGCAAAGATCACTATAGCAAAGACACTTGTTTCTTTCCTTCCCTCTTGCCCTGACAGCTTTTTGTGCTGTCTTCATACTAGTTATACCAAGGACAGAGGCCATCATCTCATCACTGTCAAAGAGCAGCCGTCTCCAGGCACCACTGGGGAGGCGGTGCCTCAACTGCTGCGTGGAGATAAAGGACCCTCGCACTACTAATAAGGCTCTGACAGAGGATCACACCTCAGTTTTTCTTCATTTGCTGGCTTTAAATAGAACCCTCTCGGGCCTCCCCGGTGGCGCAGCGGTTGAGAACTGGGTTGCGAAGCTGCCCACAGCTTCTGCAGCCACCTGGCAGGGTCCCACATGGCGCGCAGACCTCTCCTGCTGCCTGCTGCTCCCCTCAGCAGTGCATTTCGTCAGTCTGCCTGTTCTGCTCTCCCCTCTGGCTCTGATGAATTCTCTCACCCTCCCATGCTTCTGACTGTACCCAGTGCTTATATGAATAAATAAATCTTCAAATAAATAAATAAATAAATAAATAAATAAATAAATAAATAAAACCCTCTCCTTGTGCATTTCATGCACCTTTTCATGTGGTGTTTTGCTTTAGGACATGCTTTCTTTCCCTTTAAATTTATCTTCATTCTGTTTTCCTCATCGATTATTAGCTCTTTTATCATGCCTGAAAGGGCCTTTTCTCCCTTCCTTAGTTTGTAGATTTTCATGACTGCTTTCAGGAAAAGAAGAAAACTGTGGCTGTAGTAGCCCAGCCTTTTTCCTTTTCATAGACAAAGGGGCCAAGCAATAACAACACAAATTTCTAGCATGTTCAGGCTCAATTTTTGCCCAAAGCAAACTCTAGTTTTATTTTATCAGATAACCCAGGTTGCAGACAGACACAAATGTCCTAGCCTGTAATTTCCTCTATAGAGATTATTTAATTTAAAAGTGGATTCACTCTACGTTGTGTTTTGTCATTATTATTGTTTACGATTTTGCTATTCTGAGAAGTCTTACCATCAGGACCATTTCTGTAGAAATCTTATTTCCACAATAGACGACATTAACATTGTCCAAGGCCATCTGACATAAACAACCCAAGTTCCCTTCAATCAAAAGCCCAAGTTCTCTTGCTATCAATCAATAGCACCTCACTAAACAAACCCTCAGTAGATCCCTTCAGTTTCCCTGCTATTTTAATCAATCCTGCACACATGAAGCAGCTGAATCTCTGATTTGGCTCAGGAATAGCAAAATGAAGTTAGAGATTTTTCACGCCTTGAAAAGGAGAATTTAAAGTTTAGGGGAAAACAGTCTTCAAGAAATTTTCATTGTTTCCTACATAAGTGAGATTTTTGGCAGAGCCAGAGGGAAGAAATCAAACAGAACCTATTTACGAATTACTGCCAAACTGAAGGATTGAGTTTTGCTTAAGGGAAGAGTTGGAAAGCCCATGGGCATGGCAATAATATAGAAAAGGGATTTCAGTTGTCAGTTATCTCTAAAAACATTTGATTATGGAATATGGAGCCATCATGCAAACAGCATTAGGATTAGACTGAAAACTTTTCCAACCTCTGTATCTCTACAGAAACAGAGCTTAGAGGTACTTGGGCTGGTGAAATCAAGAGAAAACAGAGAGATGAGTAGGCACAGCTGTGTGAGCGCTGCTCCTGCGACAAAGGCTTGAGTCCTTGGTTTTATTCCAGCTGCTTCCAGGGCCACAGCAGGAGTGCATTATGGGCAGGGCAGCGATAGCTGGGGTCCGTCACAATGGAATCTGGGTCATGATAGAAACCATGGAAAGAGAAGGCTGTGGCTCTCAGGTTTTATTATTTAATTTTTTTTTAGTTCTCTCTCTTTTTTAAATCTAGCCCCTTCATCAATCATTCACTTTTCTAATGCAGTTACAACTTGAGTGTTAAGAATAGTACATGCCATAGAGATATACACCTTTGAGAATGTGGGGAACACTGGTGATTCTGGAATAACTTAATAGTGTTGACACTAAAAGACCACCTTTTATATCACCTTACCTGTTTAATAGACCTCAAGGAGGACACAGCAGTATTTCCCCTTAGCAACCAACATCTGTTTCTTACCAACAGAATAAATTTCCCAGGCTTTATTTATGTTTATTCATTTCTTTTTGCAGTTTAAGATGCTCCTGGAAAAAAGTGATATAAATAATTTGCCACTCTTTATAGAAATGCAAAGTCTTTATCCTTATTAAAGCAAAAAAAATAAAACAGCTTCTGTTTTCTAATGTTATAGTATTAAGCATATACAATTATTAAATGACACACTACCTTCTTTGTATTTACTGAAACATTAAAAACTCTAGATCTCTCTCTATTCCAGGAAAGCTGATAGCTTCAGGAAATATTCTGTCTCCTTAAATTTTGAGTATTATAGCTTCAGCTGCTCCCTCTCTAGGAGCCAGACAGCTCCCAAATTTCAGACACGTGGGAGCAGTGTGGAGGACACGACCTGAAGATCATTGCTCATGTTCTGTCTCTGTTTGTCTACGGAACTTTGAGTCATCTCACTAAAACTCACTTTCTTCCACTAGAAAATGGAGATAACATTAGCTTCTTACTTTATTGAGCAGTTGCAAGAAAATGAAAATGTTTATAAACTAAATTACCATATAACTATATTACTTTCAGTTAAAGTAATATAAAAGATAGATCCATATTTGTATCCATCTAGCCATGAGCTGCAAAATAATTTTTGCATGTATTTGCACATGCACACATACACACACATATATTTATATGGGGTGGTGGGGGGCTTTTGAGGGGTAAGAGTGTTCATAGTTTACATCAGTATCTCAAAGGAATCCATTGTATAAAATTAGTTAAGAATATCTAGGCTAAGGGCTCTCTTACATTGTCCTCAACTTGGTCATATAAATTCTATTTGATGAGATACCACCTTATACTGGTGAATAGCACATATTAAAAAAAACAGGCAACAACAAAATTAGCAGGCAACCATAAATCAGAGACAATCTGTGAGGGAGGGAGAGGGCAAAGTATCAAAATAAAGGAAAGAAGAGCACAAGGGACTATGGTGATGGTGCACGGGTGAATTGGCGGTGGCAATTTTATAGGGAATACACAATGATGTAGAAGATATAAATAAAAAATAAAGTAATATAAAAAAATTCTCTTTTGTGCAGGAGAGATCTGCTGCGCCATGTGGGATTCTTGCTGGCTGGCTGGGATAGAACCCGTGCTACAGAGGCTGAGGACAGCTTCACAGTGAGCGCTCAACTGCCTGTGCCAGCAGGGAGGCCCTAGTTTGGTAATTTCTTATGTAATTAAAGATGAACTTACCATGTGGCCCAACAATTTCACTCTTAGTAACCTACCAAAGAGAATGAAAAGACATGTCCACACAAAGATCTATACACAAATGTTCACAGCAATATTATACAAAATGACCCAATACTGGAAATGAAATTCTCCATCAATTCATGAATGGATGAACTAAATGAGGTCTATCCATTTAATAGAACACAGATTGCCAATAAAAAGAAATGGAGCACTAACAAGTGCTGTAACAGGAATGAAACTTGAAAATAATACGCTACATGAAAGACATAGTGTATGATTCTAATTACATGTAATGTTGAGAAATGGCAAATTTATAGGAACTGAAAACATCCATCATTGTTTTTATTTTTTATTTTTTTTGTATTCTTTTTTTTTATAATTTTTATTGTTATATTCCTCATACAATTGCAGCCCCCCCATTCTGACCCCAATCCCTCCCCTCCCGCCCCCACCCCCCTAAAAGTGTCTCTGGTTCATAGTTTTTTGTTGATTTTGATTTTCACTTTCTTATATTCATTTTCCTGGTCCCTTATTTAAGTTTTCTAGATTCCTGCTATGAGTGAGACCATCCGGTATTTTTCTTTTTCTTTTTGGCTTATTTCGCTGAGCATGATCCCTTCCAGCGCCATCCATGTTGATGCAAATTGCATGTGTTTATCTTTTTTGAATGCTGAGTAATATTCCATGGTATATATGGACCACATCTTCTTGATCCAGTCATCTATTTTTGGGCATTTGGGTTGTTTCCAAAGCTTAGCTATTGTAAACAGTGCTGCTATAAACATAGGGGTGCAGGTGTTCTTTGGAATTGATGTTTCTGTGTCCTTTGGGTAAATACCTAGGAGTGGAATTGCTGGATCATATGGAAGCTCTATGTTTAGTAGGTCCAGAAATCTCCACACAGCTTTCCACAGTGGTTGGACCAGTTTGCACTCCCACCAACAGTGCAGAAGAGTTCCTTTTTCTCCACACCCTCGCCAACATTTGTTGTTGCTAGTTTTTTTAATATGTGCCATTCTCACTGGTGTAAGATGGTATCTCATGGTAGTTTTGATTTGCATTTCCCTGATGACAAGTGATATTGAACATTTTTTCATATGCCTGTTGGCCATTTGCATTTCCTCTTCAGAGAAGTTTCTTTTTTTTAGCTCTTCTGCCCATTTTTTGACTGGATTATTTTCTTTGTTGTTGCAAAAGAATGAAGCTTGACCACTACCTCACACCATACACAAAAATCAACTCAAAATGGATTAAAGAACTAGACATAAGACCTGAAACCATAAAATATATAGAAGGAAATATAGGCAAAACACTACATGATTTGCACATCAAAGACATCTTTACAGACACATCACCCAAAGCAGTGATAGTGAAGGCAAAGATAAACAGCTGGGACTACATCAAATTAAAGAGCTTTTGCACAGCAAAAGAGACAATAACAAAAACAAAGAGAAACCCCACCAACTGGGAGAACATTTTTGCACCCAACACTAATGATAAAGGACTGATCACAAAAATCTGCAAAGAGCTGATGAGACTCAACAACAACAAAGAAAATAATCCATCATTGTTTTTAATGGGAAGGGCCAGGGTGGTAATTGGCTCAAAAAAAAAAAATTTGGAGATTGATGGAAAGTTTCTAAAACTAGATTGAGGCAATAATTTCGCAACTTCAAATTTACTAAAAGTCACTGAATTGAGTGTGTACATTGAGTAGCTTTAGGATACATAAATTTTACCTTAAGACAGCTGGTTTAGAAAAGACATTAATAGTGGATTATATTTTTGAGATATAATTGTAAACTAAATACAAAATAAAATATTGCCTATAAAGCGTCTGTAAATTTGCACATATGTGGTATCTTAAAACTGTTGTCATTTAAAGAAAAATGTTCCTTATTCTTTTCATGCCAGAGTTTCATGGTCTGTAAAATAGAGATTATAAAAATAACTACCTCACTAGCATTTGTGAAGATGAATCAGTTCATAAAGGTGAAGAATTTAGAAGAGGACAAGATACCCAGTAAGTAGCAGATACATGTTCATTATAGACACTAACTAGAGAGCTCACGTCACTCTCAACTACATATATTTTGTAATAACAATTTATTTCTTATTTATTTGATTTTTTTCAGATGGGAGAGGGGTATTAATTAATGATCACTTCCCAAGTTGGAATAAATAAAATGCACTTCAGTAGGAATGTGGGAAAACATTACAGCTGAAAATTTAAAGTTTCCTAGAATTTATCATGGAGAACATAATCTGCAAAAAAAAATAATTTGGGTTTTACTTTAATTTCAAAAGAAACAAACAGTCCAAAAAAAAAAAACTACAGCTCTCCTTTCCTCCCTCTTTTTCTCCCGTACCTGATTAATTGCAGTGCCCACAGTGAACCTCTTTCTTGTCAATTATAGGATAAAGGAAAATGCCCATCTCTAGAGGTAATAAAATTAGAAGGTGCAGAAGTTGATGATAATGATAGTTTATGTAAACTATTTGTGTTTCACTATGTACCTTAGTCTGGAAATAGAACATTTTTGCCTTTGTGCAACCTCTAACCAAGAAAATGAACATGTAATTCTTTAATCTGTTATGAGTTTCACTTTGTGTTGGGGAATGCTTCTTCCATAGCAATCTTATAGATTATTGGGATTGGAAGTGGAATAATTGTTTTTTTTTTCTTGGCTTTATCTTATACCTCTGGTTGATTCCTAACAGAATTTTAAAGGAGAAGCATCATTTCCTATCCCATTTACATTAGATTTCCACATTTTCCTAAAGAGTTCAATACTGCCACTGTTCACATCTAACTTCCCAAATACTTTTCATATTTATAGTTTAAAGCTAACTGGGAGATTGTTTTTGGGTATAAAAATAATATAGCAGGGTTAAAATTTAATACACTATAGATAGATGAGCAAAATAAATAATAATAATGCAATTTGGGGGGCAATTATTCCAGTTGTCATTTTGTAAGCATACAATCCAGTGAGAGGCATAGATTTGTGTAGGTGTTCTAAGAGAGTAGCTTTCAAACTCTAAACATTCAGTGACATATGATCGTTAGTCAGTGTGGCACTGAAGGAATGGAGATCATTGGTCAATCAGGTGAGCCAACTGAAAATTTTCAGTATTTCTGCTAATTTAAGGTCAGGGGTAAAAAGGAGTAGAGGTGAGTGAGAGGTAATGGGTCAACAGCATTTACTGGCAATGTCACCACATCTCTTTAAGAGACATAGGAAATCTTCTCTGGTTTTAGAGCTGAAATCTCTTAAGGAGATAATATGGACAACATAGACAGTCCCTATGTTGGTAACATTAAGTGATCAGCCACATGTTGCTTTAAAGGACAAACAAGGAAATATGATGATGATAATAACTTGATTATATTCCAGTTCATGGACAAAATATCTATTGAATAGCTAATATATACAAGATACTATATAGAATACAGATATTGAATAGCTAATATATATAAGATACTATATAGAATATAGTTTTGATTTCTCTGTGGACTCTTAATATGATTAGGAACCAGTCTTTCTCTGAGGGGGGAAGCCCTGAACTAAGAAGCTTGGGCATTTATTACAATATTTAAATGCAAAATGAAAATTATAAACGTTATAGGAAAAGACAAAGTAGCATAGGTATTGAGGACAGGGAGAAAAGATCCGTACACTTAGGAGTGAGGAGTTTCACAAAGAGTGTTATATAGGATCTCATAAGTATACAAAAGAAATGGAACAGAGAGGCCAGAGAGAATAAATCAAATTTATGGAAAAGAGCAAGCAGTTTGATTTGATTGTAAGTTACAAGTATAAAAGAAAATTGAAAATATTAACAAGATAGGGTGGGGTGGATAAGCTGGTACCTGGCTAAGGAGACCTAAAAAATTTCACCCTTCAAGTAGAGACACTAATGGTGATCACTATGTCCAAGAAACACTTGGTGGGTAGGGGAAGCCCTTGGGACGCTGGCTCTTTACCGATGTTTCTGTATTTTAATAACCAGTGCCTTAATTACCAATTACTACCAACCCTACTGGTGCTGATAAATTCATATACCTTTGTAAAATAGTGAATGAATTTTCTCTCAGACACTAATTAAACTATAGTAAAGGAGATGGATAGGGATAATTTATTTTAAATATACCCAGTAGGCATATTTTGCCACCTAATATTACCATTTTATGCAAAAGTGTTGCCCTTTAACCATGAACTTCGAATAGTGAAATATGTCTGGGCCACAGAACTGTTGTCTCTGTGAGTAAAGGGTTTCAGGGCAAACAATAAGCCCTTCAGAATGACATTTATCCAGTCCCCAGGGCGAATACCTCTCTTTGTACTGTCTTTCAGGTGGCTTGAAGCAATGGACAAAGCTGCCCAACCTGTCCACCAGGATGTTATTTTATATTTTTTTCTACCTTCATTCTGCCTCTCTTCAGAGAAGGGAAGAATCAAGTAGATGTCGTGCAGTACCCCGGAGACAGCTCAAATCAGCTCTAAAAGCTGGGAGAGAGGATTTAGTAGTCAACAGTGGTTCTTACTCAGATTCCACAGGGGAATGTGCTGTTTTCTTTTATTTTTAAGGATTTGTACAACATTCATCTTAGTGGGCTCAGTGCAGGTAGTCACAAGCTGGGGTGCAATTTACAGTCCGGTTGTTAGTTCTTCCTGAGGTGAATTCATGGCTAAGATTTTCTTTTCACTCCAGAAGTACCAGATCTCAAGGATATTTTGAGAAAGTGCTGTTGGCCCAGCCACATATTAAGAAAAAAAGTGGGGGTCACTTCGAAAAATCAATGCTTGGTATTCTAGAGCCATATTGGGCTACACTTCACTGTTCCTGTTTGTTCATGATTCCTACCTTGTAGCGATATAATTTTAAATTTTGATAACTTCATAACATCAACAATGAGTCATCACTTCAGCCCCCAAGGTATTTGATATCCCTGTTTTTGAGTTTGTGATATAACCTGTGAGGTGACTGTTTTAATACCCGATTGCTTAATTTTTATTGTATGGATATGATTTCTAATGATGTTAGAGATTTTCATTAAATATGCTATTTCCTCACAAAATGGCGCAGCAAAGGGTATTTCTACATATTTTTGCTCTTGTACTTTTGGGGAAATTTGGATTGTGTGAGTCTGAATGTACTGCCTCATGCCTGCAACTGTCCTTTCAGAACAATCACTGGCATCATCACATAACAAAGAGTAGGACTGTGTTTCATTTTACCTGGAACACAGCACTCAAGATTCTCGTCCTTCTCTCCAATGCATCATCCTAATGAGCCTTGATATTTTTGAGAGGGATCTATTCTGCTAATGCACTCAGAGTGTCTGAGGCTGAGTGGAAAAGGAACACCCAAATTCCCAGCAGGCTCCCACTTCACAGCAAAGAATACGACCAACTCTGTACTCTGAAATCTTTGGCACTGCCTTGATAAAACTAAGAAGAGAAATTGGCCATCTTTTGGCAGGGACTTCTCATATAGAGATGAAATACCTTGTCCCTGGCGTCAGATCAGAGTTCCCAGGAACAGCCTGCCTTGCAGGCCCATGGGCGGAGGCTGCCCTCTGAACTAAAGGATCTTGATTTGTTAGCATCTTTCTACTTCACTGACTGTAAGAGCCTTAGGCCAAATGTGACCTGGGACATTTAGCTTGTTCCTTTGCACAAGTGGGAACTCTAGGTAAAGCAAAGCAGAAACCAGGAGGTGCTACTAGTCAGAGAAGAAATACCAGGAACAGGGCTAGGAAATTCCCAAGGAGGAGAGAAATAAAAGATTGGAACCAGCACAGATAGAGCAACCATTAAAATGAGTGTTTGCTGAGGTGCCAATTTCCATTTCCTTTCTGTGGTCTGATATTGTTTTGATTTCCTCAATCGGCTAGAAGCCAAAGAGAAGGGATACCTATGGACATGTAGAGGGAGAATTCTCTATAGCTAATAGATAAAGGTATTTTGGCTAGGTACTCAAGTATTCTGATTAAGCAATAAAATCACTTTAGGCAGCAGCTTCTCGAAGGTCAAACTGCCTGGGTGCTGGTGTCAAATTTTAGTATAGGATGATGACCAGATGACGCCTTTTTTGCTACATCTGCAATACCATATCTGGGAAGATGTTACTCTGTACAACAGCAGCCTACCACCCCTGACCATCAAGAATCCAGAAAGCCTGGGCCTTCAGCACTGATTGGACAGAAGCATAGATATGTGGGTCCAGCATACTGCATCCTGAAGGATGGCTGCCTATATTTCTATGCTAACATTCACTCCACCCAGGCCTCAGGTAATGACTCAACTTACATTTGAAATATAGCAGTTACACTAATAATAGGGCCTCCCTGGTGGTATAGGGGTTAAATCTTAGCTCTATTGTGCTATCACTATCACAGCCTGAGTTTGATCCCCGACCAGGGAGCTAACCCACATGGTGCAGCAGACCTCTCCTGTCTCACCCACTGCTCCCCTCAGCAGTGTATTTCAGTAGATCTGCCTGTTCTGCTCCCCACTCTGTCTCTGGTGAATCCTCTCATCCTCTCTTCCGCACCTCTGGCTTACACCCCAGTGCTTGTATGCATAACTAAATATAAACAAATCCTTAAAAAAACAATAATAATAATAGTAGATTTCTGAATTTCATGGAACCTTTACAAGTCCTATGCTATGTGCTCTACAGTAATTCATTAATTCCTCCAGAGAAGAGGTGCTTTTACTAGTCCCATTTTACAGATAACAACACTAGCTGGAAAGTGTACATAATTTGACAATAGCACATGTGATAAACAATAAAGCTGAGATCTGAACCAACAAAGCAAACTCCAGAGCCTGTACTACCTGGAAAAAGAAAAAACTTAACTCTCTCATTCTTTTGGTCATTGATGACATCACAGAGTCAATGTCAATGGATTTCTTGGGTGGTGATGCCATCTTTTCCTTATAGTATCCCTAATCTAGTGGGAATATTGCCACTAGGTTGACTTAAACTTACATTTAAAGCTCTCTTTATAAAAAGGTCTCTATATGAAATGAAAACATTGTATATATCTATTAAGTGTATATAGGTAAAATAAATATTTTTGCATATTATCAAATTATTCATATCAAAGTTTATAGACAGAATATACAAGCAATGTCATTTTTTCTGTGTATTCTTTTTTTAAAAAAAGATTTATTTATTTATATAAGCACTGGATACAGTCAGAAGTGCGGGAGGGTGAGCGAATTCACCAGAGCCAGAGGGGAGAGCAGAACAGGCAGACAGACCGAAGTACATGGCTGAGGGGCAGCAGTGGGAGGCAGGAGAGGTCTGCGTGCCATGTGGGAGCCTCGCCCCGCGGCTGGGGATCCAACCGGTGCTGCAGAGGCTGCGGGCAGCTTTGCAACCCAGTGCTCAACCACTGTGCCACCAGGGGAGGCCCGTCTTTATTTTTTTAATGAAGTGTCATTGTTTTATATCCTTTTGTTAATTTTTTGACAGTATAGTATTTCCGCCCTCAGGTGTGCCCATTGTAGCTCTCCCACCACCAAAACACCCATAGTCCACTAAACAATATAACTTAACAATAAAATTGTGCCTGAGTTCTACAATTATTTTGCTTTCTCATAATTTTGACGAAGGAGATTATTGATGTTTTATTTGCAGTTGGACATTCCCAATGAATAACCTTTAAAAATTAGCAATAGTGGAATCCTGAACGCTGCCATTTAATTTCTTTTTTAGCATGAATGCTTAAGCTCAATAAAACTAGACCAACATGCCAAATGGTGAGGAGGTATCTAGTGACTATTTTAACCTTCTTAGAAATGTACAAAAACAGGTCCAAAGCGAGCATCACATGATGATCCATTTTTCATCACTCAGTATGAACAACACAATGATCTTCCACTAAATCAGCCTTTCATTTTTAGAGTGTTGAAACATGACCCAGAATATTATTCAACTATTAAGAGAGAGCTGATATCGCTAAGCACTTACAGAACAGACTGTTCCTTCTCAACCCCAAATCCACAGCTTTAAACACCTGATACCAGGATGGAAATGATGGTAAACAAATAAAGCTTCAAAGTAATCATTAATTATAAAATATCACAACAAAAGTCTGAACCCTTTTAATTACCAAATCAATGAGACTCATTTTTAGCAAGCATTATCTAGTCTTCCACAGGTAGAATAGAAATGTTTAGAATTGAATATTCAAGCTACTCAAACTCTGAAATATTACCAAAGTGCTTCCAAACTCCTGGGACCCAGAAACTGCTACTGAGTCCAAGAGTTTAAAATAGTAATGACAGCCACTAAGTGGTTTCCCTTATTCTGAAAGGTCAGAGGAGGCCCTACTTGGAAAAATCCTTGTTAGAGGCTAGGAAATGCAACTATTAAACAGTCTGAAAATAGTAACAGCACAAGCAGTACTTATTTAGTAAGTGCAGCTTTTGTACTGGTCCTTCTACACTTTATTGATCATTTCATCATTTGATTTCATCTTTACAACAGTCCCATAAAATAGGTTGCTATCCTTCCTACAAGTTTGTAAATTGAGGCTTAGCAAAGTTAAATCATTTGCCCAAGTTCCCCCAGCTAGTAAATGGTGAGGACAGAATTTGAACCCAGGTAGAATAGAAGACTAGGAAAAAAATGGAAAGCTTGTTTATGTTGATTTCTTATCATTTCACACATCTTTCCAGAAATTTCCATTGTTGTTTATTGTTCCCAGAGCAATCGGGGGTCTTATACTTTGTTTTGAAACACTCCCCTTGTCATTTCCCTTCCACTGTTTTTGGTAAGGTACCCTGAACTCTACTCAAACATGTTCACTTCTTATTTTCTTTGTACACTCAACCTCTGAAATATTTTTTGGAACACTTTCCTTTGCTTGTGCTAGTTCGTTACCCTGAAAACTTCTCTACCCTACTAAATTCTCAATGAAAGTTGTCCAGATTCTACCCATCCTTCAAATTCTGTGAAAATGCTGGCCATCTTTGTTATAAAGCAGTTGCAGGTGATCCAGATTAACCAAGCATTTCCCTTTTTTGAAATTTCACACCCACTTGTTTTGTGACATTTGTCACCCACTACCTTGTTTTTAATCTCTAGATGGTCATTTTACCTCTTTTTTTTTTTTAAGATTGATTTATTTATGCATACAAGAACTGGGGTACAGGCCAGAGGTGCAGGGGTGAGAGGATTCACCAGAGACAGAGTGGGGAACAGAACAGGCAGACTGACTGAAATACACTGCTGAGGGGAGCAGCAGGTGAGACAGGAGTTATCTGCTCCTGGCCAGCCTGGGATCGAACTCTTGCTGCAGAGACTGTGATAGCTTCATAGTGCTGTGCTTAACACTTTGTGTCACCAGAGAGGCCCACATTTTACCTTTTGTAAGAGATTATAAACTCTGGAGGTGACTCCATATTAAATATGTTTAATGTATAGATAAATGAGCACCCAATTTACCTCAAATGGCCATTAACCCATGATATGTAAGAAGTTTAATCTATCCTAATTAATAATTGAGAGAATTAGGGATCACAAAGCCAATTCAGAGGCAAAACTAGAACTGAGGCATGAAATGCCTGGCTTTTCTTACATGTCACTCTCTTGCCAACTCTAAGAAATGATCTAATTTCCATTTTTTTTATTCCTCATTTAAAAAGATACTATATTATGGTAACTAAAAATATGTAAACTGAAATCATTTATTCTTTTCCTATTTACTTCTTGAATATTTCTATAGATTCACAATTTCTAGCTCAAATTTTCTCAAATATGGATTAAAGAATATTTTCCTTAATGAAATTTTAATAGGAATTTTATATATAGGTCATGTTCTAAAATAGAGGTCTATGGGCATCCCTGGCGGTAGCACAAGAGGTTAGGACTCAACCTATGAAGCTATCTGCAGCCATTGTAACATGAGTTCAATCCCCAGCCAGGGAGATACACACATGGCGCAGCAGACCTCTCCTGACTCACCTGCTGCTCCCCTTAGCAGTGTGCTTCATTCGATCTGCCTGCTGTGTTCCCCACTCTGTCTCTGGTGAATCCACTCACCCCGGCCCCCGACACTTCTGGCCTGTACCCCAGTTCTTGTATGCATAAATAAATAAATATTTTTTAAAAATAAAAATAAAATAAAATAGAGGTCTGTGGTATTTGTTTTTACATGATTCTACTCCTCCTGAATAAAAAATACCATTTCTCTGCCCTTGCCCTGTTCCAAAATGTACACTTTTCTATACGACCCACGACTCACTCCCACCTTGACTGCTGCTGGGTCCAAAGAGAAACTCTCTCAGGGTTAATCAGCATTTTTAGCATTAAAGTGACTCTGCAGGGACTCTTCTGAAGTCCCTTACCCTTTCCTAAACTTGAATTTTAAGATTGCAGTTACCTCTTTTTTGAGTCCTTTGCAGTCTTTTTTTTTTTTTTAAGTCAATTTTTTTTTAAAGACTTATTTATTTATACAAACACTGGGGTACAGGCCAGAGGCGCGGGAGGGTGAGAGAATTCACCAGAGATAAAGCAGGCAGAACAGGCAGAAGGACCAAAGTATACTGCTGAGGGAAGCTAGACGGGAGAGGTCTGCCTTGCCATGTGGGAATCTCCCTGGCCGGCCAGGAATCAAACTGACGCTGCAGAGGCTACAGACAGCTTCACATTCACAGCGCTGCGCTCAACCCGCTGTGCCCCCGGGGAGGTCCCCTTTGCAGTCCTTTGTACATCCGAACTTGGATCATAACCTAAGGCTCACAGACAATGATCTGGCACAATGAAATCTAATACAAGATTGAGGCATATTCAAATCTCCTGTGAGAAATTCCTAAAATAAATATTTCACTTTCCACTAAGAATCACTGCCTGTGGAAACACAATTTTCAGAGGACTGAATCACACCATTCGGGTGGATTGTAGGGGAAATTTCTTAAATACTATGTGGGGGAAAGTTCATTAAATACTTCCATGCTTTCTGTGTGTGTAAGACTAAAACAAGAACTTTATGTTCATTATCTAAATTCAGTCTTTGCAATACATATACCATTATTGCCCCATTATAAGTGAGAAATTAAGACATAAAGAAAATATCGAATATGTCAATAGTTCACCAAGCTATTAAATAGGAGACAAAAATGTCATCAAATGCTATCTGAACTTTATGTCAGATCCTTAGCCATAGGCTATATGTAGCATTCCCTGAAAAAAAATTGTCTTCTTTAACACAGTACTCAACTAGGGCCTCCCTGGTGGTGCAGGCATTAAAGACAGTGCTGTCAAGCTATTGCCAGCCACTGCAGCCCAAGTTCCATCCGGGGCAAGCCAGGAAGCTAACCCACATGGCGCAGCAGACCACTCCTGTCTTGCCTGCTGCTCCCCTCAGCAGTGTATTTCAGTAGATCTACCCGTTCTACTTCCCACTTTGGTGAATCCTCTCAGTGCCCACACCTCTGGCTTACACCCCAGTTCTTATATACTTAAATAAATCTTAAACAACAACAACAACAACAACATAGTACTCAGTAATGCTTTGTACCTGTAGTACCAGTAATAGTACCAGTATTACTGGTACCATAGTATATACTGGTACGATATCATAGTACCAGTAATGCTTTGTGTCTATATTCTGACATCAGCACATTGACCACAATACCAGGACTCATTTTATTGAACTATTTATCACAAGAACTGTAGGAGCTGGAGGGACAGCAGAGAGACCTGTTGAGAAGGGCTAAGCCTATGCTGTACTCTGAACAGTATAGGCACTAAAATATCACTTAACTCAGTCGTTTTATGTTTGTGAATTTTTATTATATTCATTATGATGAATATTATTATACTCAATATGAATTATTATTATATTCATAAAGATGATACAGAGTTCAAATGTTCATTTCAATTACTCTGCATGAGCACCATTGTGCTATGTGATCTGTAATTCCTTCTTTACTTGTATGGTCCAGGCTCTACTTAGTTCTTGCATGTCCTGCCAAGGTCTGGTTCCCAGTTCTCAGACCTCTGGAGGTCATAAACTTGAATCAACTCTTGATTACCATTTATAGCAGTATTTATCAAATGGCAGATTTTGACCCCATTACTGTTATGCAATAAAGTAGGTTGTGACCAGTATTTTTAAAACAACAGAATCGACCTTAATTGAATCAAAAACATCCTTTTAAATCACAGTGATTTACAAAATTTTTATCATATTTTATAAAAACATGTACAGGTTTGTATTTATTATATCTTTGGATCACAGTCCAAAAAATTAGAAAAATCCTGAAGCACCAAAATACTGTCTTTGAATATATATGTTTGTTCAAATGGTCACTTTTATGTTCAGAATTTTAGACACAGAACATTTAAAGAAGACTCTTTCCCTTTAATTTCTTTGTAATATGTCTACCATAGTAATTGCTTTGTCACTTAGATATAAATATCCGCGATCAACACTTCACAAAAAGATGAGCCTGTAAAGAATCATAGCCACTTTACTGTTTTATTTTCATTTATTTTATCATATTATTCATTTTGTTCCATTAATTTTATGTTCTCTGTTAAAGATCTGGGGGACATCATGTGATATTTCTTATTTCTGAAGGTATCTGTGGCATTTGGAGCATGACATTTCTTTTAACAGTCACCTAAGATGCTGAGAGAATGCTGAGGACAACAAAGAGAAGGCAGGGAAAAGTAAAAGTAAGATATAAGAAGCAACAAGGCCCTGACTTCCTGTAAAAAACACATTAGATGAGAATCCCACATTTTACTTTCAGCCAGATAAATGTACCCCTAATGTATGTCGTGCGCCTCAGAGAAATAGCGCCAGCCGGTTCCCTGAAGTCTTTCCTTACTGTCAAGGAAAGTGCTAGTACTTTAACCATATGTATCACTGACTTGTGTAGGCCTGCTAATATTAAAAAACCTCCATGCGAGCATTACATAAGTCTTTCAGTCACTAGCCTCTTCGTAGGTCTGAAGTTCCTCGTTATTCACTATATACTTGGTGATTATTTCCTTTTCTTTCTCTCTGGAAAAATGTGAAAGCAACAAATCGTGGCTATTAACTATTGTTTCTGAATAAATCATCGTCTGTGTTCACTTCTCAGAAAGATATATTTTGTATTATTGCAATAAATGGAACAGTAATGCTTGCACAGTTCTTGTGAGAAATCTCTGTCCAAACATTGTATCAGCCTGCTATTTATTGCTGCCACCTAATAACTTATAGAGACAGGTCCAGTGAAGTCAAATGAGTTAATGGAGCTATAATTGGATGTCTTTATTGTCAATCATTTCTACCCTATAACTAGCTGGAAAAGGGGTCAGAAAACCTTGTTTGTAGCAGACATGTTTTGGACAAAACCTTCTAACCTTTTTTAAAAATGGTAAAAGCAGGGGATTTTATTCTTATCATTTCAAACACAGAAGAAAAAGAAATCTCACAGCAGGATGAAATCAGAAACCAGTGAGTGACAGAAAAAAGCTGTGTCCCACTATTTAGAGTACAGAATTAAGACAACAAAATAACTCTGGTATGCCTTCAGGTAGCCTATAGTCCTGAAACATCTAGAACATAGCCATTCCACTTCTAACATAGTCCAAAGCATAAATCTATGTAAAAACTTATACTCAAATATTCATAACAATGTTATTCATAAATAGCAAAAAAAAAAAAATCTCAAAGGCCCATCACCTGAGTGATAAATACACGTGGGATATCCATACAGTGGAGTATCACTCAGCAATGCAAAGGGAGGAAGTACTGATAAATGATACAATATGGAAGAAAGTTGAAAACATCATGCAAACTGAAAAACTAGTCACAAAAGATCAACTACTATATATTTTAATTTACATTAAGTGTCACAGGAAAAGCAAATCTATAGTAACAAAAATTAGGTTAGGATTGCCTAGAGTTAAGATAGGACAGCAGATGGGGGCTGACTTTCAATAGGTACTGGGTTTTATCACGAAATGACGAAAATGTTCTAAAATTTGCTTATAGTGGCAGTTACCAAATACATAAATAAACTAAAAATCATTGATGGTACAGTTTAAATGAATGACCTTTATTGTCCATAAATTAGTTCTCAATAAAGTAGTGACATACATTAAAGATTTTGGTAAACTTGATATTATTGGGGCCTACTTAAGAGGAAAAAAAAATCTAGTCCTTTCTAAAATGAATGCTTTCCTAGAAGTTAATTCTAAAATTGACTAGTTGTACTTTTTAAGATTTATTTATTTATTTATTTATTTATTTACTGAAGAACTGAGGTATAGGCCAGAGGTGCAGGGGGTGAGAGGATTCACACAGAGACAGAGAGGGGAGCATAACAGGCAGATCTTCTGAAATACACTGCTCAGGGGAGCAGCGGGCAAACAGGAGAGGTCTGCTGTGCCATATGTGGGTTAGCTCCCTGGCCAGGGATTGAACTCAGCCCATCATAGTGACAGCAGTGAGAATAAACCCCTAGGCCACCAGGGAGGTCCTTGACTAATTTTAAGTGAATACAAAAAATAATTTTATATTCCATTTAATCCCCCCATAAAGTAAGTTTTCCCTAACTCTAAAAGTTCAAAAGTCACACCTTCTGTTTAAAAAGAAAATGCATGACTTTCTGATAATGTAGATTGGTGCTAAGTATAACCAAAAAGAAAGTAAAAGTCATTCAAGGTCAAAGGTATGGAATTTTAAGTTTCTTACTAGCACTACGGAATAGAAAAGTTATGGGTTAGAGCAGAAAAAAATCCTAGTCATAATATGGAATTTTCTTTGTTGGAACAATGTACCTAAGTATACCTGGGGGAATTGGAGAAATGAGAGCAACGGTTATGAAGACCAAGAAAAAGGTTAAAACACACAACCATCAATGTCAATGATGTTACTTGAGGCACATTTTAAAAACACATGAGAGTTCTTATTTTTCAGAGTCAGTGCCTTTTCCTTGACTGATATCCTCTTCCCAATCTTCAAATAATGGAAACAAAATTCAAGTCATAAATATAAAGCCACTAATATTCATTCAAAGAACCAAAGGGAAGAAATTATCTTTTAAAACCTGTCATTTATTCCAGTTTTAACTTAAGTTGGCTCCTTCATGTCACTCTGTAGGCTCATGTTTTAAATGTACAAAATAATAATCTGGTATGGTTGTAGAAACTGATGGCAATCTTCATTATTTATGAGAAAAGATTTTTAAAAAAAAAATGAGATTGTATTGGTCTATAACATGGTATATGATCAAGAATATAGGATCATACCTCTCAGATGTATGTCACCATGCCACACCCACTCTCTTCCACCAAGGCACCCATACTCTTCCACCATTGCCCATTGGGAAACCTCCACACTTTGCTCTCAATCCTCTAGTTTCCCCTCTAGTAATTCTAATGCTACAGATAGATTTCTAGGGTTTGTTATTGGATTGTTTTTGATTGGCCTTTCGTTTTGATTTTTTGTATTCTGCATATAAGTGGATCCATGTGATACCTGTCATTTTCCTTCTGACTTATTTCACTTAGCATTATCCCCTCCAGTTCCATCCATTTTGTCACAAATGCCAAGTATTCATCTTTTATATCACTGACTAATATTCCATTGTGTATATATATTCTTAATCCACTCATCTGTTGTTGGGCACGCTTAGGTTTTTTCTATACTCTGGCTACTATAAAGAGTGCTGCAATGAACATAGTAGTGCATCTATCACTTCTAATTAATGCTTTTGCATTCTTTGAGTACATACCTAGGAATAGAATTGTTGTATGGTATAGTGGATCTATTACTATTTTGAGAAACCTCCATAGAGTTTTTCATAAGGGCTGTATCACTTTGCATTCCTGACAATAGTATATGAAGCTTTCTTTTCCTCCACATCTTGGACTTTTTGAGATTGGCCATCCTCACAGATGCAAAGTGATATCTCATTATGGTTTTGATTTGCATTATCCTGCTGATAAATTACAGTGAGCATTTTTTATGTGTCTGTTGGCTATATGTATATTTTCTTTGGAGAGGTGTCTTTCTAGTTTTTTCTGCCCATCCATCTTTGGTTGTTTTCTTTTTTTGAGTTGTATATTTACAGATATTGGATATCAGCTTCTTGTCAGATATGTGATGTGGAAATATTTACTTCCATTAAGTAGGATATCTTTTTGTTTTAATGATAGTTTCTTTCACTGTGCAGAAGCTTTTTAATTTGATGTAGACCCATTTGTTTGTATTTATTATTGTTTATCTAGCCATTGGAGACACATTAACAAGACATCACTGAAGCCAATATTGTAGAGTGTTTTGCCTGTGTTTTCTTCAATGTATTTAATGGTTTCAAGTCTTACATTCAAGTTTTTAATCCATTTTGAGTTAGTTATTTTTAAGTCCTGAGATGGTGATCTAGCTTCATTTTTTCACATGTGACTATCCAGTTCTCCCAACACTATTTGTTTAAGAAACTTTCTCCATTATATATTCATGGATCCTTTGTCATAGACTAACTGTCCATTTAGGTATGTGTATTTCTGGGCTCTCAATTCTATTCCACTGGCCTATGTGTTTGTTTTTGTTCTAGTACCATACTGTTTGTAGCTTTGTAGTATAGTTTTGTAGTATAGTTTGAATTCTGGGTGTGTGATATCACCACTCTTCTTTTTTAAGTCAGTACAACTTTGGTCACTCAGGTCCTTTGGGCTTCTATATGAACTTCAGTAATGTTTGTTTTATTACTTTGAAAAAATGCCACTGGAGTCTTGATAGGGGTTGCATTGAATATATACATTGCTTTGTGTAAAATGGCCATTTTAGAATGCTAATTCTTCTGATCCATGAACAGGAACTATCTTTCCATTTCCTTTGTGTCTTTAATATCTTTTATAATGTCTTATACTTTTCATTACAATGGGTCTTTCACCTCCTTTGTTGACTTCTAAGTATTTAATCTTTGGATGTGATTGGGAATGGGATTGGTTTCTTGAATTCTTTCTCTCATAGCTCATTGTTTGCATATAGGAATGCAACTAATTTTTATAAAATGATTTTATACTCTGCCACTTTACTGTATTGATGCATTACTTCAATTTGTTTGTTAGTGAAGTCTTTAGGATTTTTTTACATATATTATCATGTCATTTGCAAATAGTGATAGCTTTACTTCTTTTTCAATTTGGATTCCTTTTATGTCCTTCTCTTATCTTGTTGTTCTAGCTAGGACTTCCAATGCCATGCTGAATAGTTATGATGAAAGTTAACATTCTTATTTAATACCAGAACTTAGAGGATAAGTTTGCAGTCTTTCTCATTGAGTATGATTTTATCTGTGGATTTGTGATTGATAGCCTTTATTATGCTGAGGTATGTTCCATCTCTCCCTGTTTTTTGAGGGCTTTTCTCATAAATGTGTGTTGAACCTTATCAAATGTTTTCTCTGTATTTATCGATAAGACCATATGATTTTTATATTTCTATTAACTGAAGTGGTGAATTACACTGATTGGTTTTCAGATGTTGGTTCATCTCAAGAAGGATATTTTAATGGTTCTGCCCCAGCAAATATTATTTAATTTTCCTCTAATATAATATTGCAGGTTTCATGCTTTGATGCTAAAACTTGTTGCAAAATGCTTCTTCCAGGTACATAAGATACTTTAGACCTTAAGATAAATACTGAGCAGGAGGTGTGAAAATTGCAAAAATGAAAACCAGGAAATTCAAACTTTCTTACCACTTTGCCATTGATTGTTAGTAGATACATTTATACTGCATATTCTCTGGAATTTTCAGTTTCTTCATCTATAAAATAATACAGCCAGGGTAGAGTTACCTTCAGATACCAAATTTTACTAGCACCTTTTCACACTCCTTTTCTCTATTTTATTCTTTTCTTATTCTCTTCACTTGTTTGTTTTTTTTTTCTTTCATCCTCTGCAGGTGGACCTATATCTGTAAAGATACAGGGTGAAAGAGCAGACCCTTAGTTTCAAACAGTCAGTAGCTGAACTCACACCTCCACCTGAAGAGTTCAAGACATTCTATTCCTGTGCATAAAATAAAACAGAAAAACAATGGTAAGTCAAAGTCTACATATTTCTAAGTCTTGACAGAGTCTTTTAAAACCCTTATTGTATGTTCAAACTTCAACTCCAGGGCCTCCTCTGGTGGCGCAGCGGTTGAACACTGGGTTGCGAGGCTGCCTGCAGCTTCTGCAGCGCCAGTTCGATCTCCCCGGCCACCAACGAGGGTCCCACAAAAAAAAAAAAAAAAAAAAAACTTCAACTCCACCTCTTTAATTTAAGCTTTTCTTTTTTTCACATTGTCCCCATAGTTAATATTCTCAAGGACTTTTTTCTTTCATTGCATAGTCAATTGCTCTTCTAGAAGTTTTTTTTCAAGAGGAAAGAAGTGTACAATTCTTTCCTAAGTATTGATTTGTGCTTCAACATGAAAACTCCACTACACAATGGTCTGTAAATATTACAGCTTATTAATTTATAGAAATGATTCATCTCCCATCACATAACTCTCATTGAAATGTCTATCTGAATTTAATATGTGTTTGGTTGTATTATAAGCCACTGAAAGCTCTAGGACTTACACATCTAATTCAACATATTCAGTAATCCAACATGGCATGTACAAATGGGCACCTGACTCAATGATTCTGACCAAAAACAGAACAGTAAAATAACATAAACAAAATCATCAGGCAGAGGAAGTATTCTTCAGTACGAGAGTATCCTCCTCCATCTCTTAAGTCCCCTTTACCTAACTGCAATCCCACAGCATCTAGGGCCTCTTACATCTCATTCCTCCCCTCATCTCGTCAGTGGCCACCTCTTACCTCATCCAGACATGTCTTTCCAACTGTGTGGATAAAAAGGATTTAGTAAAGAAATTCACAGTAAGTTATTATAACTTCTTATTTCCAAGGGCATTTTTAAAAACCAGTAATAATGCCTTAACCCAAAAAAATAAAACTCCCAAAATGGAATTTCTAGATCTTCAGCTAGTGGCCATTTGGGGAAGGGAGAAAGGGTTACTCTAGGCCCATACCATTACATAAATCTTGCCTATTCTTCATTCCTGAGGAGGGAATAATGTGGGAGGATAATGAATATAGAATTCTGGATGTTATGCCAAGATCTTCCTTGGGCTTGTGCTGTACAATCTGTGACAGATTAAGATGCTTCCCCTGAAGGTGAGGCTCCAGCTGGCATCCTAGAAAAAGGATCAATGCAATCATTTTGGGTTAACTCCTAACTGATAAAAATCATTGGCTTTTCTAAGAGAGAAGTTTGAATCATTGAAACTGACTCCCAAATCCATGGGTGGATATTATCAATAGGAAACAATATTGAATCATTAGAGAAATATTTCAAAGCAAGAACAAAATTTCATAAAGTGTGGATTATTGAATTCTGGATCCACTGAATACCTAACTCTTAAAAAATGGGTAAGTAAGATTAGAAATTTAAAGAAAACATATTTCCCTCTCAGAGACTCTCAAAGCACATTAACTTATTAATGTTTCCAAGACATGCTGCTGAAAAGAATCCTGGTAAACTCTCCATCACTACCATGACCTAAGCTTATCTGACTCAAACCACTTTTTTAAAATAACATCTATTAATACCCCTTAGAATGAATATTATAGGAGCACATTATATTAAATAATATTTTTTTAAAAATGAAAGGGAGGAGAAAAGAGAGTAAAATGGAGAGTTTACTATGTTTGCACAATGTAAAAAATAAATATTTTGCCCTAAGGGCATTATTTACTTACTATATGTTTGATCAACTAAACTTTGAATTTATATAGAAATAGTAAAATTCTAGTAATCATTTCTAAAACTTTATAGCTCTGTTAATCACTATTTACAAACATTTACCCTTTTATGATCCTATTTACATCAACATTATTTGACTTTAATAATAATACCACTGCATATTTCACATTTGGTCTTTTACCGTTTTGTTCAACCCAAAACTATCATAATGAGTGTGGCTTACCTTATTAATTTCAATCTAAATAACCAAGAGAATAAGTAGGAAAGAAATTAAAAGATTTTGTAATATTTTACTTTCCTAGAGTCCTACAATTTTTAACCACCTGCTTTGCACTATTTCTGCTGCTGGATTATGACTCTGAAGATGTCTATCAAAAAATGGCTTTCTTTACATAGAGCTATTTAAGACTTCAGGAGTCAACCTGTAGAGGAGACCAGAATGTAAAAGAAAACCTAATAATAAGAGAAAGAAATACAAAACTGTCACCAGATAGATGTGGGAAAAACAAAAATGTTTATGATAATATAGCTGCATAAATGAATATTCCTCAATTATATTAATGCTTTGTGATAAGATTATACTTTTATTTTTTAAACCAAAACACAAAAATCTATGTGATATTCAGTTAATACAACTTATTCAACATCATTAATACCCTTATCACCCCCCCCCTCCCACTCAGGCTGCAGACAGATCTTAGAGTCAAAATATAATATGCCTCATACCCCTAATTTTAAAAGTATAATTTTAAAAGTACAATAAGGTTAATTTATTTTATTTTCCCTTTTATATTCATTGCTAAATGTTCCACTCTGTGCTTCAGCTGAAGGTTTTCTTAGAATGCCTACAGGTCATAATGTAGGAAGCTGATACTTGGCAAAATTAAGATCATGAAAATAAATTGGTTTAAATGTGAGTAAAAACTTAAGCTAAACAGGGCACTCTCTATTATGTCATCTTACAATCATCGAGTCCAAATGCCTCCAAGGACTTCCCCGGTGACAGAAAAGAATAAAATTAGAAAAGAATATGACAAAATTTAGTGGGGAGAATCTCAAATATATGTGTCCTATTACTACCTGACCTAATGCTTGAATATCTGTCACTTTGTGAGAAGAAGCCACAAAATAGAAAAGAATAACCTGGTCTTGGGCCTCCCTGGTGGGGCAAAGGGTTAAGTCTCAGCACTATCAAGCTATCAGCAGCCACTGCAGCATGAGTTCAATCCCCAGCCAGGGAGCTACCCACATGACATAGCAGACCTCTCCTGTCTCATCCTCTGCTCTCCTCAGCAGTGTAGATCTGCTGCCCACTCTGTCTCTGGTGAATCCTCTCACCCCCATCCCCACAACTCTGGCCTATACCCCAGCTCTCATATGCATAAATAAAATAAATCTTTAAAAAAATAATAACCTGCTCTTGATCCTGAAAGTAAAATTCAGAGAAATTCAAAACTGAGTTCTAAGCATTGGCTTCACCATTCTCACTGGAACAATCTCTATGAGCACACAAAAGTCCCATATTCACACTCATGAAACACAAACATAAATTTCAGGGAGTTCAACTCTCAGATTCAAATGCACTGGAGCAACTCACAGTTTTCCTTAATACTTTTCGTAAAGTAATTGCATTTCAGAGCTCACAAAGACCTTGCAACTCAACCCCTCCTCTTAGTGGCTGACACACAGGGAAGGAGTTGCCTGTTTAATGTCACATGGGTTATAATGACAACTGGAGCTGAATCCAGGTCTTCAGCCAGTGTTGTTTCCACCCACCCCATCGCCCTCACTGTGCCCAAGAATGTGGTGCTTTCGCAGAGATAACAGAGCCACCCACTCTCCAATATTGTCAGATCCTAGTCTTTGACTAGGAACTGAATCACATCAATTTCAATAATAACTTATGTCTATAGTTCTACAATCTCATGGAAGGTCTTTGGGTTAATTAAAATTGCATCCCTTTCCAAAAACTTTTTAACGTGAAGAGGATGTCAATATTCATGTCACTTTTCTTATACTCTTCATCTCCTGTCCACCAAAAGACTGTGAACTTTTCAAATAAATGGCAATAGCTTGCAATTGTTCACCACTCACAAAAAGGAGGCATATGATGTTTGTTTGTGCTACTTAGTTCCCAATTTAAGAGACGTTGCCTCCATGAAGTCATAACCAAAAAGACCTGCTATAATACTCTGATCAACGTAATGCCAACATTAAAAATATTCAGTAATAACAGATAGCCCTCTGTTCTGACAATGGTCTCTTTGTCCTCCAAGTATTTGCCATGATAATAATGAGGTCTTTCAGCAGGGGCATCAGCAGTGATGTTCACGGCAGAAACCTGGGGCTCATATATCTGTTCCCCAGCAGAGCATTCTGTCTTTCTGGAACCCTGCCATGGAATGCTCAAATTGAGCTGTTACCAGGCATCCAGCTAGTGACCACAGCCAACTGTAACATGGGCACAGAGCTTTCCCTGAAGGAGAAAAACAAAAGCAACTACTGCAATGCAGCAAAATATTTCCCAAATCTAGCACTCGCTTGAAAGTGAACATTCCAAGTTCAGGGTGACTCCTCAGAAAGCACTGTTGTTGGGCCTCCCTGGTGGTGCAAGGGATTAAGACGCAACCTATGAAGCTATCCACAGCCACTGCAGCACGGATTTCCATCCCCGGCCAGGGAGCTACCAACATGTTGCAGCAGACTTCTCCTAACTTACCCGCTGCTTTCCTCAGCAGTGTATTTCAGTCAACCTGTCTGTTTTGTTCCCCATTCTGTCTCTGTTTGAATCCTCTCACCCCCCACAACTCTGAACTGTACCTCAGTTCTTGTTTGTATAAATAAATAAATCTTCAAAAAATAAAAACTAAACCACTGTTGTTAATCCTGGAAGGTTCTAGAGTTCTAACATTACGTAAAAAAATTTAAAAACACATGTGTGAGCATGGTTATGTTCTTAGCTTTTATATGATTCTCATAGGATATGTGACCCGAATAAACTTTTAAGTTCTAAAATTAAGAATATTTCACAAGATCTGTAAGGTTATAATCTCTGATAGATATAATCAGAAATGGAAAAGTGCAGACCCACACTTCCACAATAAATATTCATTGAGCATAAACTGTGGGCCAAACACTGCCTACCAGCAGCCTAAAAAAATTTAAGAAGAGGCAGAAAAAATTATTCAAAGCATGCACTCTGAGTTCAAATTCTAGCTCTATCACATCCTAGCAGAGACCTGGGGAAGGCTGCTTAAACTCTCCTTGCTTTAGTTTTCACATCTATAAATGCAGAGACTTTGTAGTATCTGCCTTGTGTATTTATGAAAATTAAATGAACAGTGGATAAGCTGTGGAAAAGCAGGCAACCTCAGTATGATCATCAAAATAATTAGCAATGATTCAGCTGGTTACAGCCAAACTTCACATATCTCTAGACAGCTTTAGAAAGAACACTTCTTGTCTCTCATCTCATCCCTGCTTAGAGGACAGAGGAAAGACCCAGCAGGGTTTATATTTCAAGGACTTAATAGTGAAGGCTAAGTATAGTTTCGAGCTTTCTGGGTCACATATTGCATATTCTTGTCTATTTAGAACCCCGAAGAGTGAACTACAGTTGTCAAAATTGCTAGCTTCACTCCTTTCAGGTAAACCTGGAAGATTTTCCATCAGCATTCTTAAAAGCCCTGTTTTAAGCCAAAATTATTCTCAGAAGCTCCCTGAAGGGTCTAAGTAATCTGGTATAACTCCAATTCTTGTTCTGCCTCATCAGTTGACCTAATATATACATTAAAAGGAAGACCTCTGGATTGTTCTGTACGTGAGAATTACACTTGGTGAAGATAAATTAATAAATATCAAAGAACACTGTTTTTTTTTTCCCCCTTAAGAAAGGAACACTGAAAGCAAGCAGTCTATTTCCTTATTTGCCTCACACACTCAGCCCAAGAAAATGATCTAATTGATCCCTTGCCTCCAAATCACCAAGCTTTTTCCTAGGTTTAGAAACATTCACCCACCCCCTCCCCCCTCAACTTTTGAAAGAAAAATTACTTTCCCCATAGAGGTTTGGTTAACATAGTAAAATTCTGTGTTCCATTTAGTCCACCCAGCAACCATGAAAAACCCATTTCAGAGCAGGATATAAAAGCTCATGAAACTATAAAGCATATTTTTAAAGGTAACTATTATAACAACACACCTTATAGATTCCACATTTATACAAGCATATTTTTGGTTAATAAATGTCCCTTCATGTGTTTCCAAGTCTGTCGCTTTAGAATGGAACTCATTCTTCAACAGAGAATTTGCACTTCAGTGACACTTCACAGGCCATGAATAGCCAGGACATGTAACGAGGGTCCTATTTGGTCATTCTTTTAAAGCAGAATGGGAGTATTCCATATCAGTGATCATTGGTTTGATGACTTCAGGGAGTTAGGAATATGTCTGTCTTATTATATTCTCTAAAACTAACACAATGTCCAACATACATTAAGCATTCAATATTCAGATAGTAAAAACATAAATAAATAAATTCCATTTATTGATCTGATGGGTCATGGATGAAAATTTAATCTGCTAACTTTGAGTTTCGATTCTAAGTTTCATTAGGACTTTAAGGATTATAAGTTATGGAAATATTTTGGAGGGAACTTAAGTATAAATTTATATCATTACAAAGAAATTGCAGCATTTTGTGGAAGTTAATGTCAAGAATTTATCCCATGAGTGGCCTCAATGGAGATTGGAGCATAAGAAAAAAAAGCAAAGTATCTTCTCCCTCTGCTCTACTACTAGTTGTGCATCCACTTCATTCTTTTTTGTATCTGCAAGTTGACTCTACTTGCTATAGAGAATCAATGCTTGATTTGTAATTCAAAATCCCAAGACAGTCAATGTGTTATTAGTATACATACTAAAGATTGCCTAACCTTCATATTTGTAAAGTGAATGATCAGAAAAAAAGGCCTTTGTAGCAGTCACATCTAGAGTCACTATGCTGGGTTAAACTACTCTGTACATCACCAGTAACAGTTAAGAACTATATATATATACAGGGCCTCCATGGTGGCATAGGGATTAAGTCTAGTGCTATCAGGCTATCACTGCTGTGCCCTGAGTTCGGCCCCCAGCCAGAGAGCTAACCCACATATGGCGCAGTAGACCTCTCCTGACTCGCCCACTGCTGCCCTCAGAGAGAGAGAGAGAGAGAGAGAAAGTTAGTTTTAAAATAAAAATAATTGTATATATAGTAACACTTACAGTAGAGGCAAAGTCAAAAAGAAGGAACTCCCTTCTTACTAAATATAAAATACAGGAGTCTTTCTATTTCAAAGGTACCTGCACACATGTAGTGATAAATGGTGTCTCTTCCCTCTTCCCAAATGCAAGAAGGTTAAGTGTCTTACCTTGAATGATGGGACACCAAACAACAGCAGGGCAATTTGTGTTCAAATTTGCCATCAAGGCAATGTCTTGGTCATTAGGGTGATCACATGATTTAACTTCCAAGTCAGGATATTTTGAGAGAAGACACTTAATAATTACACTAAGATAACAGATGTTAGCTGGGAATGTCTCAAAGTGAGACATATGTCGTCTTATGAATAATGTACGAACTGATATTCTCTGTTTCCTTATCCACACAGGGGAACATGATTTTAGCTGACAACTTCAAGTTTGTATGTTTTCAGGCCCAATTCCATGCAAGAATAATTTTTTCTTTTGATATCAATACCTACAAACAAATTAAAACAGACCAATGAGTTCAATGTCCCTGAACAGTTTCAGTTAATAATGGGTCGCATATGTGACAGTGGATCCAAAAGTCTCTACCACATAGTCTAGGTGTCGATGGCCTAGGCGAGGTCATTCAGGTTTGTGTAATCACACTCTGATTTCATCTGAACAATGATGAAATCACCTGACAATGCATTTTTCAGAATCTATCCCTGACATTAAGATATGCATGACTGTATCCACATCCATACACAAATGAAGCACATTATAGAAAATAAACTCTGGGGGTCCTCCCTGGTGGCACAGCGGGTTAAGCACAGCACTGTGAAGCTGTCTGCAGCAATTGCAGCACAAGCCCAATCCCTGGCCAGCCAGGGAGCTACCCACATAGCACAGCACACCCCTCCTGACTTGCCCATTGCTCCCCTCAGCAGTGTATTTCAGTCACTCCACCTGTTCTGTTCCCCATTCTATCTCTGGTGAATCCTCTCATCCCCCACATCTCTGACCTGTATCCCAGTTCTTGCATGCATAAATAAATAAATCTTAAAAGAAAAGAAAGGAAAAGAAAGGAAAGGAAAAGAAAAGAAAAGAAAAGAAAAGAAAAGAAAAGAAAAGAAAAGAAAAGAAAAGAAAAGAAAAGAAAAGAAAAGAAAAGAAAAGAAAAGAAAAGAAAAGAAAAGAAAAGAAAAGAAAAGAAAAGAAAAGAAAAACTCTGGGGGTCTCTAGAGTTCTGAGTCTTTTTTGCTTGAAGTGCAGTAGGTGGAAGAAGGGCTCAATTCCAGAGAAAGAGCGTCCTGGAGAAGTCAACTAAGCAATGTAGGGGCCTCTCTGATGGTGCAAGGGGTTAAGACGCAACCTATGAAGCTATCCGCAGCCACTGGAGCATGAGTTCAACGCCCAGCCAGGGAGCCAACCACATGGCCCAGCAGACCTCTCCTGACTCGCGCACTGCTCCCCTCAGCAGTGTGTTTCATTCAATCTGCCTGCTCTGTTCCCCACTCTGTCTTTGATGAATCCTCTCACCGCCCACATCTCTGGTCTGTATCCCAGTTCTCGCATGCATAAATAAATAAATCTTAAAAAAAAAAAAAAGAAAGAAAGCAATGTAGTAACAATGGTTTTAATACATAGAGGTACAATGTTTGTCAACCAGAAACTGATAGGAATCTAAATGATCTTAGAAAAAAATGAAGGGCCTCTCTAGTGGTGCAAGGGGTTAAGCACAGCACTGTGAAATTATCCATAGCCTCTGCAGCACAAATTCAATCGCCAGCTGGCCAGGGAGCTACCCACATGGCACAGCAGACCTCTCCTGTTTTGCCTGCTACTCCCCTCAGCAGTGTATTTCAGTAGATCTGCCTATTCTGTTCCCCACTCTGTCTCTGGTTAATCCACTCACCTCCCTGTACCTCTGGCCTGTATCCCAGTTCTTGTGTGGATAAATAACTTTAAAAAAAAAAAAAAAACAATTTAAGACATTCACAGATATGCAAATGTTTAGTTCTCCCCACAACCACAACCCAGAAAACTGTTTTAAGATGTACTTAGCAGAAAGAGAAAAAAAACTCTCAAGAGAACACAGTAAACTCGTAAAATTAGATCACATACTTGGTTACTGTATATAAAACAATGTTTGACTTACGTTTACATGTTTAATGCAAAAGATAAATTAATACTGTGTTAATAAATACTGGATGGGATCTTCACTGAGGTTGACATGCTAGGGTGTAATCATGCTTAGACGGAGGTCAGAAATATGGAATAAATTTATTTTATTGTTTGACATTTTATAGCACTCCACTTAGTGTTTTATTTAGGCAGCAGGTAAAGAAATGTTATGTTACGAATGTGAGTTTGAAACAAGAATTCTCCTGGGAGGGTGCCATTGAATGACACGAAATCCTTTTTTTTTTTTTTTTTTTTTTTTGTTAAAACCCCCTCTCACACTGTCCAAATAATTATACTTATTTGTCCTTTATGTTTTATCAGTTTCCTGTAGATATAAATAAAATGTTTTCTTCAGTGAATATTCAATTGTAGTCTCTGTAATTATCACTTTACATTTTAATGATCCTGCTATATTTTTCTATGCTGTAAAATAAATTAAAATTTCATTTCTGTTAATTTTACTCTATTCTTTGCAACAACATAAGGTAATATGATCCAATAGTTTTGCTCTACTTTCAAAAGGACTTTTCATTCTAACTTCTCGCACCTTCCTCTGGAGTGTTAATTACATGTGAAATCTGATACTAATTGGACCAATAGAGTTATATATAACCTAGTTCTTTCAGTTTTATTATATTTACTGTGAATCAGTTAATTATAGATTTCCACAAAAATAAAGTGATGATGGTGTTTTCAGTGTTTTTTTTTTTTTTCTCTAATTCTCATGAGAAATCTTCCTGATCTTTTGAAAGGTATTTGTGTGCTTAGTTTCCCTTAATTTTTTTCATAGAATCTCTAAGCCCTGAAATAACACATTTTTTCCCATGACAGAGTTTTAATTGAACAAAATGTCCCTTGAAATGTGGTTGTAATAATAGTTTCCCTTTCTACTACAGTCCTGAAAAGAGAAGCATCATTACAACTTTTGACTGACAGTATGCATCTTTCTGTTCATAAGTGTGATGTTTTTACATTTAAAAAATGCTTACCTCTTCTTCCAAATTCAGTATCTGCTTAGAAATAAGAGTACATCAGCTAAAAATTTACAGGTGCTAAGCCACGTATTACTGGAGAGGTCAAAGTTTTAACTTTTTTTGAGAATGAACAAAACATGTCATGTCAAATAAGACCATTGCTCCTTCACACCCTGTTACAGTCTAAATGCTTCAGAAGCCAAGTGAAATAAATCTCACCACCTGCCAAAGCTAGATGGGCTTTTTTTTTCTCATGCCCATTGGTAAATGTAGCAATAGGCCACCATCCATTTGATAAATACTCAATCTCCCAGGTAAAAAATTTATGACTACAGCATCAATATATTTAGTCAAAAGATAAAATTTGTTTTTAAAATATATTCAAATATTTAGCTTCTGAAATGTTTCATTCATTCATTCATTCATTCATTCTCAACTGGAGAACAGCTGCATGGTGAACAAGGTGTCTGTCACCATTGACTAGCAGAATCTTCTAGTGACAGAGTTTAGCAGTAAATTAGCAATACAATAAATCAATGAATTAAATAAGTACCAAAGGCAATAAGTGCAGGAAAGAAATAACCAGCTTATTCTGGGAAGAATCGAAATTTCAGATTGATGTGTAGGAAAGTTCTATAAAACTAAGAACCAGATGAGAAGTTTCTTTGGAAATAAATAGGTTTCCATTGGAACAAGGAAAATAAATTAACAAGCAGAAAAGAGGCTGCTGGGGCAGGATTTTCAGGAGCACAAGGAATCAAGGGTGATTAAGTCAAATTAGGAAACAGACCAAACCCATATGAAGATGAGGTATTAATGGATATGTGGGAGGCTTGGGCTTCATACTGTCACCCAGGTGAATGAACTGGGAAACAGGACATGATTCAATTAATTGTAATAAATTCCTTTTTTTTAAAGATTTATTTATTTATACAAGAACCGGTATAAAAGGTGCAGGAGGGTGAGAGAATTCACCAGAGACAGAGTGGGGAGCAGAACAGGCAGACGGACCGAAGACACTGCTGAGGGGAGCAGAGGGCAAGGCGGGAGAGGTCCACCATACCATGTGGGTTTCTCCCTGGCTGGCAATCAAACCCACGCTGCAGAGGCTACAGACAGATTCACAGGGCAGTGCTCAACCCATTGTGCCGCTGGGGAGGCCCATAATAAATTCCTAATAGAAAGTAAGCATCGTTCTAACATTGAGTTCTCAGATATTTAGCTAGGTGGTGTGGCTATTTCTAAACCAGCTGACTTACTATTAAAGTACCACTGCTCAAATTAATGTTGATAAAGATTTTCATGATTATTTTCAACTAATTACAATAGTTTATGAATTACAGATGATAAATTTGCATGACATATATCTTGATACTTCTTAATCTTTATATCTATTAGTAGTCTGAACATTCAGTGAGAGTAAAACTGGGAGCTAATGGATTCTGATTCCCTATCAATCCTAGAACTTTTATCACTGATAAAAAACAATGTCATAGAATAGTTTTGGGAGAACAAATTTTTAAGTGCTAAATCATTTTTTCTTTACTTCGCAACTATCTGGCTCAGTTGATTCTTGCCCATGCTAATGGGTATTTGTACGTTAAACACCTTCCTGATGGATTTAGCTTTGCTCTCTCCCAAGGCTTCAATTTTCACTCCTAAAACTGCCAATTTTGTCTAGAGACCATGACTTTTAAATATTTTGCCATTACAAAACCCCCCAAAACACAAATCCCTAAATCATAGATCATTTGTATAATGTGCAAAGAATGTTCAGTACGTTCTTTGCTCATCTAATAAAATGTTAATTTTTATTGAAAAAGATATTTAAAAAGCTGCGATCATAAAGAAAAACTGATTTAAAAAGTGAAGTGAACCCCAGCCCTAACAGTACAGAGTTATCTTAAAAACAAACTCTATCATATAAGCACTGACATGAGCGAGAAAAAAATACCTGGCCATTTTTATAGGCAAAAAGGTCAGAACAGGAAGAGGAAAACTCAAGGTAACCAATTCATTTGAAGTTTCTATACTCCTTAAAAAAAAAAAAAAAAAGTTGTTTAATCCTCATTTATTTCCAGAAACTAAAGCATTTGGAAGCTGAAGAATTCATTTGTGGTTACCTGAGAATAATGGGATTAGAAACATTAGCTCCTATATAGCATGGAGATAGTGGTCTGAGAGACAAAGAACTACTTACAAAACCCAATGGCCTAGCAAGAAATTTTACTAAAATGCAGAAAAAAATAGAAGATAACAGATGGTGGCATCCAGACTAAACCATTATTATTATTATTATTTTAATGCTCTCCAAAAGAATTGAAGTCAGTTCATTGACAGAGAATCCAGGTTTCCCCTTGGCAAAGTGAGAGCTCAGTCATACATAAGATGATAAATTCTTGATATTTCAAAAGGAGAAGATGAATAGCCCAAAACATAATGACTCAGAAGCAGGAGTTCTGCTATGGGAATGGTTACATTATTTCATTTGATAAGTTTTGCAATTATTAATATTCCCAAATACCCAAAAACCACTGAGCATTGCAATGAGGACTTTTCATAATGACACCAGAAAGTGAGAGCAAGAAAACATCCTGCATGTTGGGTAGAATATATTTTACTAGCCCCTAAAAGGAAGCTTATCGTACTTGAATAGGACAAGAGTGACAGGAGATATTACAAATTCAGTCAGCACAGCTGGAAAATGTGATAAGTACTAAAAGTATAGTCCTAGTAAATACTGAGTCTATTCCATGAATGAGGAGCAAAAGATGGCAAATTAAATTCTGGCTAAGAAGAAAATATAAATCCAGTCCCATTAAATTAAGAATCTAAAATTTTCACGAATTCACTACCATAAGTGTAATGGGGAAGAAGTTCTTTCCACTTTACATTTTCCATGTCAAAATCTAATCCAACTAAGGATGTCTTTGAAAGAAATAAGGTCCCAAGGGTAGCTGGTACTAAGAAGTCATATCAGTCACAAAGTTATACTTAGCTGGAATGTTTCAGCAATAGATGGTTAAAGAAGCTGAAAATAAGATAACAGCAGAGGCAAGGTATTGCTGTCAAGGCCCAGCTACATGTCAACATGACTGAAAGAAGTGATTTTAACAAACACACGTGACCATCATAACTGAACCAAAGTAAGCAGTTCCCTCTCTAGTCATACCAGCACTGATCACAGGTAAGGTCTAGCCACATGCAGCTTTTGAATATTTGAGCTGAAACTAATAATACAGTCGGTTTAAAATATATACTGGATTTAGAAGACTTATACCAAAAAATGTAATGGACATATTGGGTTAATAAAATATGTCTATTTCATCTACTTCATTTTAGTTTTCTAATGTAACTACTAAAAATGTCTAAATTACATATGTATTTTTTTGGACAGTACTGAGCTACAATTTCCGTGTGGTACTGATACAAAACAAAACTAACAGCAGTGGAAACATGAGTTTCCTCTTCCAGGAATCTTTGGCTACCAAACGAACACTGCCATGTGTCACTGTCTCTGTGTCACTGAGAAGTTAAAATACAGAAGACTACAGTTTTCCAGGTGACTAAGAAATTTGGAAATCTATGATTTTGCAAAAATTAAAACAGAGAGGTATGAAATATTAAGAGAACAAGAGAAAAGAGGCTTAAAAAATCAAGGGAATAAACCTCATCAGACAAGACAATCAATGTGAGGACTGTGTTAGTTAATGTAGAAACTAAAGTGAGACATACTCCTGGATGCATATGTAATCTTTCTGTGGGAATACATCCACATAAACTCATCTCAATAATGAGGTTCCAGCTGTAACATAGTGAACATTAACTAGCTAGCTGGACAGAGATTCCAATGCCCTTTTTTGATTGCTTTTCTACACTACAGTGCTAGGAAACTTAATAGTACATCTCCAGACTGTAAGACAATCTGGGTCTGAGATGTGGTTGTTGGTTCTATGAATCTGATGCACACATAAGAGACATGAACTCAGAACAAAATAGGTAGGAAAGCAGGAAAGGGCAGGACCATTCAGGTTGGGAGTCTTCAAGTGGACATCTGAAGGGTAGAGCTTCCATGGAATAGGTAGCTCTCTGATGGTGGCCAGGGCACACAGCTCCATGGGAGCCAGTTTGGGCATGTATATTTGGGAATAATTTCTAGGTATTGGACTCCTCAATCCAATCTCCATTACTTCACATATAAAATATACACAAAATGGTATTATCTCATAGGTTTGGGAGAAATAGCAAACTAATGCAAGAAAAGTATTAGCATAATCATTGGAACCTACATAGAAATCAGTAACTGCTAGCTACTAGTAGAATTTTAATGTTGGTTATTAGGATTGAATTCAGAGTTGATGGTGAAAGAGATTTGCATAACAAACCAGATTTTGGCCAGAGATAAAATCAATTATGTATTCCTCTTGTGAAGAATCAAGGAAAGCCCCTTAATCTGGGTTTATATAATGTGGGGTTGAAGAAGTTGGAGAAACATTTTCTTCAATAGATTTTGAGGTGATGATAATTCTCTCAAGCAGGTAGAAGTAAAACATCTGGAATAGAGGAATTTGCTACATAGCCATTTTCCAAGGAGCTAATTTCCTGGGATGATTGAGAAAATGTTTGCTGATGGAGGAACCATAAATGGAAACAACTCATTCAAAATAACACAGAAAGCAAAATAAACAAAATATTTTTTGCTGCTTAGTTCCCCTACTAATGAAGAATGTTAAATGAAGATAGAACTAAGTTATTTTCAAAAGACATCATAGCTGATTTCATTTCAATTGCTCTATTATTAATTAATTATTTAATTAATTAATGACTACTGAGCCGCCCATGTGCCAGGCACTGGGTTGAACACTGAGAATAAAATGTCAGAGTAAATCAGTGGCCTATAGCAACAATGGTGAGGGCTAATAGAAGGTGAAATTAGAAAGTAACAGGGATTGAGTAGAAAATAATCTTAGGATCATTATCCACCAGTTCTCAAGGTGAATAAGAGTCAGTGGCATAATATTCCTTTTTATTTATTTATTTATTTATTTGTTTGTTTGTTTGTTTGTTTATACAAACACTGGGTACAGTCAGAAGCAGGGGAGGGTGAGAGAGTCAGAGCAGGGAGCAGAGCAGGCAGGACCGAAGGACCTAAGTACACTGCTGAGGGGAGTGCGAGCGGCAGGAGAGGTCTGCGCACCATGCAGGACCCTCCTCCAGTGGCCGGGAGCAGTAGGGGATCCAACTGGTGCTGCAGAGGCTGCGGGCAGCTTTGCAACCCAGCGCTCAACCGCTGTGCCACCGGGGAGGCCCCTTCCTTCATTTTGTACTGAGACAGGATCACCAGTCAATCTAGAAGCAGTGCTATAAACTGCTTGATGAAAGTAAGGGCAACACCTTTAGTTTCTTTAAATAATTTCAAATCTATTAGCATGATAAGTTAGGAGTACTGCACAAAGTAATTGATTCTTGAATCATTTGGGATTAAGTCACTAATAATGCCCCATCACACTTAAATACGTTGATGTTCCTACAAACAAGTACTTTCTGTTACAACAATCACAGTTTGATGATCAAATGAAGACATTAATAAGACTTATTGCCATCAACTAGTCCTCCGTGCACTTTTGAGGATTGCTGATCAGTTGCTTGATAGCATTATCCTCAGTTTTAGTTACTGTAATATTTTCTCAAAGTTACATTTAAAATATTACAGATGGGTAGCTGTATTCTTGATTAAGGTGACATCTGCCAGGTTTTTCGTGGCATACCTTGTTCTTTATACTCCTGTAATTAATGAGTAATTTGTGGGGAAGAAGTTTTGAAGTCTTTTATTGAGGTAACATTGGTTTATAATATTACTTAAATTTCAGCCATACAGCATCACATAATTCAACACCTGTATATGCTACATCATGAAACACTATCAAAAGTCTAGTTTCTACCTATCGTCATACGATTGACCCCCCTTCTCTACTTCAGCCATCCACAAACCCCTTCACCAATCTTCTCTTTGAATTTAAGAGTTTGCTTTTGTTTTGATTGTTTTAGTTTGTTCATTTGCTTGGTTTCCTTATATCCTATATGGGTAAAATCATATGGTATTTGTCATTCACCATCTGAATTTTCCTGCTTAGCTTAATATCCACAAGCTCCTTCCATGTTGCCACAAATGGCAAAAGTTGATCTTTATTTTGTAGTTGAATAATATTTCATTGTGTGTATGTGTGTGTGTATCTCACATCTTTATCTATTTATCCATCAATGGGCACTTAATTGGTTCCATATCTTGGCTACTGGACAATGCTACAATAAATACAGGAGTGGATATATCTTTCAAATTAGTATGTTCATACTTTGTGGATAAAAACCCGGATTGGAATACTGGACCAAATGGATTTTTTTTTTTAATTTTTTGAGGAATCTCCATGCTGGTTTTTATAGTGGCTGTACCAGTGTACATTCCCATCAATAGTGCAGAAAGATTCTATTTTCTCTACATTCTTGCCAACACCTTGCTGCTTCTTGTCTTCTTTATAACAATCATTTTAACATGTGATATCTCATTATAGGTTTGATTTCATGTCCCTAGTAATATGTGATAACAAACACCTTTCCATGTAGCCTTGGGTCATTTGTATGTCTTCATTGGAGATATCTATCCAGTTACTCTGATTTTTGCAATTATTTTTTTTTTGCTTGCTTTTGTTGTTGCTGTTGTTGTTGTTGTTGTTGTAAAACTTTTGAGTTATTTATATATTTGGGGTATTAATCTTTTGTATAAATCCTTTGTAAAAATCTTTTGCTTTAATTAGCAAATATCTTCTCCCATTCAATAGGTTGTCTTTTGATATGCAGATGCTTTTTAGTTTGATGCAGTATCATTTTTTTTTTATTCCCTTTCAGTTGGAGTCAAATCCACAAAGATATTACTAAAGTCCATGTCTAGGAGCTTACTGCTTATTTTTTTCTATGTATTTAATGATTTCAGGTTTTACAGTCAAGATTTTAATCCATTTTGAATAAATTTTTGCTTATGTTGTAATTTAGAGGTATAGTTTCACACACTGGTATGTGGTTGTTAAGTTTTCTGAACACCATTTTATTGAAAAGACTTCATTACTCTGTTGTATGTTCTTGGCTCCTTAGTCATAAGTTTGTCATATGTATATATGTGTGTTTATTACTGGTGAATCAATTCTGTCCCTTTGATCTGTATATCTGTTTTTATTCCAATACTATACTGTTTTGATTACATTAGCACTGTAGTATAGTTAAAGTTAGGTATCATAACTACCTTCATTTTTGTTCTTTTCCTTGGGATTACTTTCACAATTCTGGGTATTTTGTGATTCCATAAAAAATTTTAGGAATTTTTGTTTTGTTTTGTTTTTTTTAAAGAGGCATGTATTTTCATTCATTCATTTATTTGTTTGTTTGTTTATATATGCACTGGGTACAGGCAGAAGCGTGAGAGGGTGAGAGAATTCACCAGAGCCAGAGCGGGGAGCAGAGCAGGCAGAAGGACCTACGTACACTGCTGAGGGGAGCAGTGGGTGGCAGGAGAGGTCTGCGCGCCATGTGGGACCCTCCTCCGGTGGCCGGGATTGAACCGGTGCTGCAGAGGCTGTGGGCAGCTTTGCAACCCAGCTCTCAACCGCTGCGCCACCGAGGAGGCCCGAATTTTTGTTTTACTGTGAAAAATTCTATTGGAATTTTGAAAGGGAATTCATTGAATCTATTGATTAAGTAAAATGGCCATTTTAACAATATTAACTCTCCCAGTTCATGAACATAGAATGTCTTTCCATTTCTTTATATCTTCTTCAATTTCTTTCAACTAAGTCTTATAGTTTTCAGTGATAGGTTTTTCATCTCCTGAGTTAAACTTATTCCTAGTTATTTTATTCTTTTTGATGGAATTGCAAATAGGATTATCTTAATATCTCTTTCTGATAAATCATTTTATGCATAAAGAGACAACAGATTTTTTTGTATACTGATTTTGTATCCTGCATCTTTATTGTTTTCATTTATTATTTCTAATAGCTTTCAGTGGAGTCTTTGGAGTTTCCACGCCATCCACAAATAGTGACAATTTTACTTCTTTTTTTTTTTTTCTATTTTGGGTATTTTGGGTACATTTTGGGTATTTTGGGTACATTTTTCTTATGTAATTTCTCAGGCTAGAACTTCCAATACTATGTTGAATAACAGTGATGAGAGTGGTCATCTTATTCTTGATGTTGGAAAAAATGCTTTCAGTTTCTCACTCTTGAGTTTATTAGCTGTGGGTTTGATATATATGGTCTTTATTATGATGAGGTCCATTCCTTCTTTACTTATTTTATTAACAGTTTTATCATAAATTCATGTCAAATTTTGTCAAATGTCTTTCTGCATCTATAAAGATGACTACATGATTTTCAGCCTTCATTTTGTTGATGTGGTATTTCAAGGTGATTGATTTGCCTATGTTGAATCATCCTTACATCCCTGGAATAAATATCACTTGACCATGATCCTTTCAATATATTTTTAAATTCAGTTTGCTAATATTGTGTTGAGAATTTTTGCATGTGTTTCATCAGAGATGTTTGTGTATAATTTCCTTTTTGTGCGATGTCCTTGTCTGGTTTTGGTTTCAGAGTAATTTTTGCCTTGTAAAATGAATTAAGACGTGTTCCTGAAGAGGCCCTTTTAAACTATATAAATATTCCTTCTCTCATCAAACTTTTAATTAATTAATTAATTGATATCGGTGTAGATTCAGGATTTCTGATATTTTTCAACATGTTATAGATTGTTATTCTCATTATTTCTTTTCATGTTTGAATATTTCAGATTTGGTTAGTGGGAGTTTTTTAAAACTGACTACTAAGTCCAGTTGATATTGTCCACAACATTCTTTGAGCATTTTTTTTTCTGGCACACATAAAAAACAGTTCCAGGTTCATATTGTACTTTTCCTGTCCCAGTTCTGGAAGCAACCATTTCCCAGAGAAGTTCTAACTTCTTTTAGTTGAAAGTAGGAATACTGTCTTCTGTCAGCCACTTCAGAGAGACCATATAGCTACTTCTGACCAAGTTTTCCCCCTTCCCTGGGCAATACAACTGAGACAGGTGAAAGTCTGTCTCAGAGTATACCTCTTAGAAAACCCAAACTACAGTCGAAGCCACAGTCACATCAAGTTATCATCATTGATAATGGAGTG